>NW_014579463.1:12966-19306 GCF_000485595.1 Priapulus caudatus
TAATCATTAATCATTAATCATTAATGATATCAAAGTTGGGAACACTCCTAATGGAGCATTAGCCACTATCTCTCTCCGCACCGGTTATTAGACTTCAAACTGCAAGGAACTATATCCAACATGGAGAGAGACAGAGTTGATCAAATAGACACATCGAGACTGCAGATTGCAGTAGAAAAAGCTTCGGTTTTGCAATTAGGCCCTACTTAGCCACAGTCTGAAGAATTAGGTAGAGAATTCCAATATATCATATCATGAATATATGGGAATTGGGATGACAGAAACGAAGAAGCTAAACTTAAGGGGATCCTTTGAAGAGGGTACATGTCGAAAGCAATGATCACGCTCAGTTGATCGAGTGCAACGAATAGACGTCAGTGCTAGTGTAGTGGGAATGCTAGTGTAGTGTAGTGGGATGTAGTGTAGTGTAGTAGTAATGCTAGTGTAGTGGGAATGCCAAATTTCACGCGTGTATGATAAATAAATATTATTATTAAGAATGACGTAGATATTCTTCCGAGCATCGGAATTGCGTTCAGTCACGATATCGCAGAAAAATAATGTTGCCTAGTTCGATGTAAAACTTTATATGTGAGGCATATGCTTTCGCACACAATTTCAAATTTGTTTATTGCAAAATGTGAAATATCAGCACCTATACTATAGTCCAAATACTCTACGATGCTCGGAAAAATAGCTCTAAACGGCCAGTTTCCGATGCTCGGAAAAATATTCCAACCGAACGCGTTTCTGATGCTAGGAAGAATATATTGCTATGGAAACATCAACACCTATATAGTGCAAACGAAGCTTCTGATATTCTAAGATGCCTGGAAAAATGTCAGCCGAACGTGTTTCCGATGCTCGGAAGAATATATCCACGTCTATTTTTATCCATTTAGTCCATATTTAAAAAAAATGTGCAAATTAGGTAGGCTTTGGCAATTATATAGCATATTATATAGACAATCAAATAACAAACAGTCTGTGGTGTCACAATCGTCTGGTTCGTTTTACAATATTTCATTGACAATATCTTTAATTCAAAATTCCTGCTATGAACATATCATGATTTATACTATTATGATTATATTATTATTATTATGATATAATGATTTCTACTAAGAAACATCAAAGCGGGTATAGCGCCATCTACCGTCACAAATTGTGATTAATAATAGAATAGAATAGAATATTAGAAATAATAGAAATGTTCTATAGAATAATAGAATAGAATAGTAGAAATAATAGAAATGTACTATTATAGACTCTTGATATTATTAGTCCCCAGTCACCTGTTACCATATGATTTATAAATTAAAATGAGTCATTATTACGATTACGACACTTGCTCATGTGCAATGTGAAAGGGGGGGCGTTTCCCATAGGGGGGTATGAGTAGCATGCTTCGTCTGCTCCCGTAGCACACACTTGCCCATGCGCAATGTGAAAGGGGGGTGTTTCCTATAGGAGGGATATGTTTCATGCTTCGTCTGCTCCTCCGCAGCACCTACACGACGACCGACTGCGTCTGCAACGCCAAGGACGACTCCGCAGTCGACACGTGCAACACACCTGGCGCCATCTGTCTGAACGGAGGCACGTGCACGGACACAGCCTCGGGAGCCAGGTACGAATCGTTTCGCTATCTACGATCGCAAAATCGATCGCGTATCAATCATTTGATAAATAAGTGAGGTAATCAATGAATGTATAAATTGATCTATTGAGTTGATGGTGGGCTGCAGTTTATAACGATAAAATGTTTCACTCAGGCGAAAAACGAGAGAAAAGGAAACAGTCGGCGAATCAATCAATCCTTCGATCAATTAATCAATCACATTGATCAAAACAGAGATGAACTCTTCTCGTCACGTCGTGTCCAATCACTCAATCAATTAATCAATCAGATCAACCAAAGCCGATATCAACTCTCCTCATTGTGCGTTACATCCAATAAATCAATCAATCAACCAGATCGACCGAAGCCGATATCAACTCTCCCTATCGTGCATTGCATCCAATCAATCAAATAATCATCTGATCGGTCGAAGCCGATATCAACTCTCCCCATCGTACATTGAATCCAATCAATCAATCAATCAATCATATCAACTGAAGCCAAGATGCACTTTTTCCATCACGGCACATCCAATCAATCAATCAATCAATCAACCAGATCGATCGAAGCCGATATCCACTCTCCCTCTCGTGCATTGCATCCAATCAATCAATTCATCAATCTGATCGATCGAGGCCGATATCAACTCTCCCCGTAGCACGTCGCGTCCAATCAATCAATAAATCAATCTGATCGATTACGATCCGATACCCCCTCTCACCGCCGCGTCACCCGTCGTTGCAGGTGCGAGTGCGCGGCTGGTTTCCTCGGGCCGCGCTGCCAGCAGACGACTCGTACGTTCTCGCGCGACGGCTACGCGTGGTTCCCGCCGCTCCAGCAGTGCGACCGCACGCGCATCACCCTCGACTTCCTCACCGCCTCCGCCGACGCGCTCCTCCTCTACGACGGGCCGCTGCTGCCGCCCGCCGCCGGCGAGCCGACCGACTTCGTGTCGGTGGAGCTGACCGGCGGTCAACCGAGGCTGACGATCGACCACGGCACGGGCAAGCTGTCGCTGACCGTCGCGTCGCCGCCACTGCACGACGGAGAGTGGCACCAGCTGGACATATTAGGCGACGGGAAGGTTAGTTGGTAGAGGGAGGGTGGGAGAGAGGGGAGAAGGAAAAGGATGGTTGGGAGAGGGAGGGTTGAAGAGAGGGATGTGGAGGGTAGGAGAAAGAGGAGAAGGAAAAGGTTGGTTGGGAGAGGGAGGGTGGGAGAGCGGGGAGAAGGGAAATGTTGATTGGGAGAGGAAGGGTGGGAGAGAGGGGAGAAGGGAAAGGTTGGTTGGGAGAGGGAGGGTGGGGGAGAGGATTGGAGAGAGAGAGGGTGTGAATGATGAGGAGGGTGGGGGAAAGGGGAGAGGGAGGAGAAGAGCGAGAGAGACAGAGAGAGAGAGAGAGATAGAGATAGAGAGACAGAGAGAGAGGACAGAGATATATATGTAATATATAAGAGAAGAGGGAGACAGGGAGTGTGTGGGGGAGAGAGATATTAGAGATAGCATAGATAGATGAACAGAGAGAGAGAGAGAGAGAGAGAGAGAGAGGAGAAAGAGAGAGAGAGAGAGAGAGCGAAGAACGAGAGAGGAACGGAGAGAACAGATGATGGCAGCGTGTATCAAAAAGCGATTGCACCTCCAGAACGAGAACGAACCGCTAAACTTTAGCCCCGGCACCCGCAACAATGCGCCTCATCACACATAACCTTCCCCGGTATCTCGCACGCGTGTGCCAGCGGTGTGTTCCGCCTGCGTGCCTTCTGTTCAGGAATCACCTTCGCGTGACATAGTGCGCAACGTCCCGCTGACGGCGTCGCCCGAGAACGGAGGCGTACGACCGCGCTCGGCGTGCGAGGGGCGCGCGCACGACCCCTGTGGGCAACTCGTACGTAAACCTAATCGGCGCCGCGCACTGGGCGGCATGGCGGACGCTGGCGCCAGCGGTGGCGATACTCCGAATCATAACCTCACAAGACGGCGCTTCGAGGATTGCATCACTCAAGAACCGTCGTGCTAGGACGGTACCGCGTATCGTAATTCTAAATGATAAGTTTCGTAAAGTAATTATAATAATAGATAAAATTGATATAAGAATGTATAAAATGCGATATGTGACGCTGTACGTAACTTAACAGTCTTGACGCCGGTTCCCCGGCGCAGCCGCGCCGCTGCGCTTAGGGGAGATAAAGAGTAGAAGGCTAAAGAAATGAGAACATGAGAGAAGGAGAGAACGACAGTATTATATTATGTATATATATCATTTATGTGTGTGTGTGTGGCATGTAGATGAATATAATGAATCTAAGAATTAATAAGATAACAAGAGAGATTCAGTATAGAGAGGATAAAAATAGGCTGCACATTAGGCTAGAACATCATACCACTAACGTTTATAGTCAGACCTATTCACATCTGTTACATTATGTTTTTTCTTACATTATGCTCGCAACCAATTTTTCAATCTATTAAATTAGTGTACATAGAAGTATTTCTTGTATTATCGCTCATCATAGATCAAGTCAGAATATAAAAATAAATAAAAAGTAATAATAAAATTGCAATATCCCGTATATAAACATGTATAAAATTGATGTGATGGCTGAGTAACTTAAACCCAATTTCGATATTCTAGCCCCACGTGGATATATCGTTTCCATGGCCATCGAAGGTTCGCGTCGATGTCAGATGTACCGTCAGTGTGACGTCAGTGGCTAGCCACGCACCATAGACTCAATCACGCACGCCCATCCATGTATGCATATAGGGCAGTCATCCCATAATAATGATTCGAGCAACCAAAATCAGCGCAGGGCGGCGTGTGCGCCGTCACGTTCTTCTTTGAGGTGGTGGGTTCGAATCCCTCATGTTTGATTTTTTTTATTTTCCTATTTGCTATCTTTATCCATTTAACTATTTGTGTTAGTGTTAAGTGTTAGTTATTAGTGTTAATTAAATTTTATTAGGGTTAGGTTAGGGTTAGGGTTTAGGGTTACACGGTTAGGGTCATGGGTAGGGTTAGGGTTAGGTATAGGGTTAAGGTTAGGGTTAAGGTTTTTGGCATCAGGTAATGTCGTGGACGTAAGCCATCAGCAAAGCTAGCTGTAATGACAATTCAACTTCCCGTTCGTTGCCGATAGCCGAGTCGTGCGTGACGTAGCACTGCACGTACGCGCGAACCTTCGATGCGAATGGAAACATATATCCACCTTCCGTCACAGATGTTACGAGCTTGAGACGCCGAATAACAAGAGAACAGTGCTTTTCGTCCGGGCTGCGGATAGCACTGACAACGCGCGTCGTGCATCGACCTGTGGCCCACCACCCCTGCTGTGTGCGAGAACGGGGAATGGTGTTGGTTAGCATGGTGGGTGCAGGTAGTGTGCGCGTGCTTCCCCGCTGGGCCGGCCTGACCTGCGTACAAGGTAGGGAGGAGAGGGCAAGAATGAGAGAGGGCGAAGAGAACGGAAGAGGAAGAGAGGCAAGGGAAACAAAGAGAGAGAGAGAGGAGAGAGGGAGAGGGGGAGAGCGGAGAGAGAGGGAGAGAAGGGAGAGAGGGAGAGAGGGGCGAGAGGCGGGAGAGGCGAGAGAAGGGAGAGAGGGAAGAAGAGGGAGAGAGGAGAGAGGAGAGAGGGAGAGAGGGAAGAGAGGTGGGAGAGGGTGGAGAGGGGAGAGAGGGAGAGAGGGAGAGAGGAGAGAGGGAGAGAGGAGAGTGAGGAGAGGGGGAGAGGGAGAGAGAGGGAGAGAGGAGGAGAGGAGAGAGGGGGAGAGGGAAGAGAGGAAGAGAGCAGAGAGAAGAGGAGAGAGAGGAAGAGGAGTGAGGGGCGAGACAGTCCCACCTCTGTATATTATTTTATCCAATCGTTCATTTCACTCGATTTTCATGCACATAAATTAACCCAAACTTTCCATCAGTTCACACTAACCCAACCTTTTCATAACGACCTCCCCATGTAGTGGTATACGCACTAGCTACATACTGACACACGTATACACACGTACACACGCTTCAGGACTATTTTTTCTCGCACTGGCGCCCGCTTTTGCTCCCCCCCCCACAGCATAGCGGAGAGGTTAATGCTATATTACGTATATATTTATAATATAATTAAAAATAAATAAATAAATTAAATTTTTATATATATTTATTAAAAATAATATGTGCGTTTGCCCGCAGCGAGTTCCGGGAGAGGTACTGGACGGGACGACAGCAGCGTGCGCTAAACAGCCTGAACAGAGCGTCAGGCTGAAGCCGCAGTGGACAGCACGTGCTGTTCGCGATCGCACTGATTCGTCGCGGACGGGCATGGCTATTCTAACGGCGGAGGGAACCGGACGGTCTACACTAGACGCGATTTCGGTATCGTGGCAGGTACGGGGGGAGGGAGAGGGGGAGGGGGGAGGAGGGGGCAGGAGGGTCAGCAGAAGAAGGGAAGCGGGGAGGGAGAAAATAAGAGGAGAGGTGCATGCGTATTCTAGATTTCACGCGTAGGGAACCGAACGGTACATCGCTAGACGCAAGTTCGTTTAACATCGGTGCAGTAGTACGGGGGAGGGAGAGGGGAGGGGAGGGGGAGGCAGGGAGGGGAGAAGGGGCAGGGAGAGAGAAGGAGGACGAGGGAGAAAGAAGACCGGAGAGGGTGGCATGCTAATTCCAAACGCGGAGGGAACCGACGTCTAATAAATAAACCTAGAACGGGCGCGAGTTCGTCATCGTGCAG
>NW_014579463.1:19331-30363 GCF_000485595.1 Priapulus caudatus
CCTGCGCAGCACGCACGTGTACTTGCACACGCACGCACACACTCATGCACCCTCGTGTACGTGCACATGCACGCACATGCACGCACATGTACGCACTCACGCATGCACGCACGTGTACGTGCACACGCACGCACGCACGTGTACGCACACACGCACGCACGTTTACATACACACGCACGCACGCATGCATAATAAATCGTAATAATCGCTATCGGGTGTTGTCGTGTATAATAAATAAATAAATATATATATATATATATATATGTACGTGTGTGTGGATGTGGATGTAGATGAATATAAATAGAAATCTAGAATATAAGATAAAGAGAGATTCATATAGAGAGGATAAAATAGGCTGCACATTAGGCTAGACATCATACACTACGTTTATATCAGACCTTATTCACTCTTTACATTATGTTTCTTACATTACTGCCTTCCAACAATTTTTCAAGTCTATAATATAGTGTACATATAAGTTTCTGTATTATCCTCATCATAGATCAAGTCAGAATATAAAAATAAATAAATAATAATAAAATTGCAATTTATATAAAAATGTATAAAATTGATGTGATGCTGTCGTAACTAAACCCGATTCGATATCTTTCCCGCACAGATGTACGACCTTGAGACGCCGGGCAAACAAGAGAACAGCTCGCCGGGCTGCGGATACACTGACGCGTCGTGCACGACTGGTGGCGCCACCTCTCTGTGTGGCGAGAACGGGGAATGTGTCGGTAGCATGGTGTATGGTCAGGGAGTGTGCGCGTGCTTCCCCGGCTGGCAGGGCCTGACCTGCGACCAAGGTAGGGAGAGAGAGGGGGCAAGAAGGAGAGAGGGAAGAGAACGGGAGAGGAAGAGAGGCAAGGGGAAGACAAAGAGAGAGAGAGAGAGAGAGAGGAGAGGGAGAGAGGGAGAGAGGGAGAGAGGCGGGGGAGAGGGAGAGAGGGGGAGAGAGGAGAGAGGGAGGAGGGAGAGGGAGAGAGGAGAGAGGAGAGAGAGAACAGAGATAGGAGACAGTCCCACCTTGTGTATTATTTATTATCCAATCGTTCATTTCACTCGATTTTCATGCACAAATTACCCAAACTTTCCATCAGTTCCACACTAACCAACCATTTTCATAACGCCTCCCCCATGTAGTGGTATACCCACAGCTACATACTACACACGATAACACACGTACACACGCTTCAAACCGACTATTTTCTCGACTGACGCCCCGCTTTGCTCCCCCCCCACAGCCATAGCGGAGAGGTTAATGTATATTACGTATATATTTATAATATATAAAAAATAAATAAATAAATGTAAATTTTTTATATATATATTATTAAAAGATAATATGTGTGTTTGCCCGCAGCGATTGCGGAGAGGTACTGGGACGACGACAGCTACGTGCGCTACAGCCTGAAGCAGAGCGTGCCGCTGAAGCCGCAGTGGACAGACGTGCTGTTCCGATTCCGCACTGTCGTCAGCGACGGCATGCTATTCTACGCGGAGGGAACCGACGTCTACCTAGACGAGTTCGTCATCGTGCAGGTACGGGGGAGGGAGAGTGGGAGAGGGAGAGGGGGCAGGGAGAGAGAAGGAGAACGAGGAGGGAGAAATAAAAGGAGAGGGCATGCTATTCTACGCGCAGGGAACCGAGTCTCTACACTAGACGAGTTTTCGTCATCGGGCAGGTACGGGGGAGGGGAGAGGGAGAGGGGAGGGGGAGGCAGGGGGAGGGGGAGAGGGTCAGGGAGAGAAAAGGAGGGAGAGAGGAGAAAGAAGAGGAGAGGGCATGCTATTCGACGCGGGAGGGAACCGACGTCCTACCTAGACGAGTTTCGTCATCGCGTGCAGGTACGGGGGAGAGGGAGAGAGGGGAGGGGGAGGCAAGGTTAGGGGAAGAGGGGCAGGGCAGAGAGAAGGAGAGAGAGGAGGAAAATAAGAGGAGAGGGCATGCTATTCTACGCGAGGGAACCGACGTCTAATCTAGACGAGTTCGCATTGTGCAGGTACGGGGGAGAGAGGGGAGAGGGGGAGGGGAGGCCAGGGGAGGGGGAGAGGCAGGAGAGAGAAGGAGAGAGAGGGAGGGAGAAAGAAGAGGAAGAGGCATGCTATTCACGCGGAGGAATCGACGATCTACTTATAGACGAGTTCGTTCATCGTGGCAGTGACGGGGTGGGAGAGGGGAGAGGGGAGGGGAAGGGCCGGCAGGGAGAAGAGAAGGAGAGAGAGGAGGGAAGAAAGAAGAGGAGAGGCATGAAAGCTATTTCTTACCGCGGGGAACCGACGTTACCTAGACGAGTTCGTCATCGTGCAGTACGGCGGTGGAGAGTGGGAGAGGGGAGAGGGGCAGGGAGGGGAGACCGGGGGCAGGGAGAGAGAAGGAGAGAGGGGAGGAGAAAGAGAGAGGGCATGCTATTCTACGCGGAGGGAACCCGAGTCACCTAGACAAGTTCGTCATCGTGGCAGGGTACGGGGAGAGGGGAGAAGGGAGAGAGAGAGGCAGGAGGAAGAGAGAGGCGGGGGAGAAGGGCAGGGTAGAAAGAGTGGAGGAGAGAGGGGAGAGGGAAGGGGGAGCGAGGCAGGGGAGGGTTCAGAGCAAAAACTAAGGGAGGAAGAGACGGAGCGACATGAGAAGATCGAGGAAATAAATGGCGGAGAAGCGGAGAAGAAAAGAGGCCGAGAAAATAAGAAATGAGACCTTGTTGCGAGATTTGAGACAGAAGAGAGCGCGAAGGATAGAAGAGATTTAATACGAGAAATGGATCAGGGCAGAAAGCGAGAAAGTCGCTCACTTGTTCCGGCTACGCCCTCCTATAACGTGCACGCACAGTCGTTATCACTTTATTCCGCCAATTCGCCGCTATATCACGCAATGGCGCTCTGCAACTGAACGGCGAGCCTCGGCAGCGATCCCCGCATGGGGCTGCTACCGTCGTTTGTTGCGCGACGACGCGCAAGGCACACGGCGCGCGCCGAGCGCTACCGGCAAGCGCCTCATTTGCTCGGGTCGACCGGCGGCGGCGGGCCGCCACAGGGGAGTCACTGGGCGCTCCGCTCGATCATATCGGCTTCATCGACGTGAGCGGACGCGGATGGTGGAGGATCAGGTGAGACTCCGCGACGCGTGTTCAGCGACTTTACAGGTGAGATAGAAGGGCGGAGAGTGGGAGAGACAGAGACAGGAGGGGAGAGAGAGAGAACAGGCAGGAGAGAGGGAGGGATGGGCGTAGAGAGATAGAGAAGATGTGAGGGCAGAGGGAGAGAGAGAGAAGAGAGAGAGAGATGAGAGGAGAGACGGAGAGGAGACGAGAGAGAGAGACGGGAGCGCCGTTAGAGCATATACTAGGACGAGCGGGCAAGGTAAGAAAAATTTAAAGTGACGAGCGCAGTGCGCAGAGAGAGAGAGAGAGGGAGGTAGGAAGAGCGAGGAGAGACGAGAGAGAGAGAGAAGAGAGGAGAGAGAGAGCGAGAGAGAGAGAGAGAGAGAGGAGAGGAGAGAGAGAGAGATAAGTGAGAGGAGAGTAGGAGAGAAGAGAGAGAGAGAGAGAGAGATGTGAGGGAGAGAGAGAGAAAGAGCGAGAGGAGATGAGATGTGAGAGTGAGAGAGACAGAGAGGGCGGTGAGTGAGAGAGAGAGAGAGGAGAATGTAGAAGAGAGGAAGAAGAGTTGCGCGATTGTGTATGAAGAGAGAGAGAGAGAGCAAGAGGTCTTAGACATGTGTTTGACATGTGTTTCCATATATTTAACGTGTGTTGCATACCGTATTCACGTGTGTTATCGTGTTAGTTTCGCCAATACTCACGTACGCCTCTCGCGTGCTGTTCCTTCACTGCGCCGTCTCTCCGCCGCGCGCGCAGGTTGCGTTCGCCGACATCCAGTGACTCGCTACGCTGCCAGCTCCCCCTGCCAGCGAGACTAATGCACCGTACGCGAGCAGCGGGCAGTCGCGGCGTCACCGATCCGACTGCTCGCACGAATGCGGACTACTGTGTGCGGGGTCTCCCTGTCCGCGTCCTCTCGTCTGCTTCAGCGTGATTGGCACCACTACGAAGTGCGTCGGTGAGGCAGCAATTGTAGCCCAACTGCCTCACTTTTGTAATTTAAATTAACTATATTAATTTATTTATATTGCGCGCCATCTTTTTACCATAAACAATGATCAAAAGCGCCCAGCAATCAAATCGAAAACGCGTCTTAATGCACGTAGCTGCGATTCCTAGCATAAATGAATTAGCCAGTCCCTAGCATGAATGGAGTAGCCCACTCTCCTCGCTTAAATGAGTTGGCCGCGCTCCCTTAGCATAATATACATTTAGTCTAGTATGGTCCCTCACCTAGTGAAGAAAGCAGATGTATGACAAATAACTATTATTATTATACATTATATTCATGTAATATTATCTATTTCTCAATATATATATATATATATATATCATTAATGTATCCAATAAGATAACATGTCGTCATCACTACTCTAGGTGTAACTACGGTTACCAGCTGAGCGTAGATGGCACCACGTGCGTCGACGTCGACGAGTGCGACGCGTACGTCAACCCGTGCCTCAACAATGGCGTCTGCATCAACGTCGACCGGCTACTTCACGTGCGTCTGCGGCCGACGGCTACAGTGGTGACCTCTGTGTGATCGGCGGCGGCGGCGACGACGTCAGCCCCCATACTCCATTAGGAGTGTTCCTAATAATAATGATAATAATAATTTTAATAATAATAATAATAATAATAATACTAATAATAAGGAGGGCTTAAGATATGAATATAGTGTGTCAATCGGTCTGTAAAATTTCGGTATTCGCATCATACGGATTGGCACCCAAGAATGGCATGAATATCGTGTTATCTCGGTGCAGAGCTGTTGAACTGCCTGCGTGTGCGTAACGTCGTGTGCATGTACGTGATTGTGCAATGTATCGTGCCTGTTTAGTCCCTGTTCACTGTTTTTTTGCAACCTGTTTACCTACTGTGCTGGTATACACTACATGTAATGTTACTGGTGGATAACCTTGTACAGTGCGATGTTATCTCTAGATTTCCGATAACTCTTTTCCAAGTTTTCTTGTTCAAGTCACGGCCCGTAGCCCAGGGTGGGGGCGGGGGGGGGGGTGCGGTGGGGGTCTCGGGGAGGTTCAAACGAAACACCCCCCCGAGCCAGTCCCCCCACCCCACCAAGCCAAGAAAAAAATAATAATCTTGGACAATTTTTGCAAGAATATTCGACCTCAGAGGTCGCTTCCATTTTAGATGTACATAATTGGCAAAATATGCCATCGTGCGAGCCGTGAACACGTGAACACCCCCCTCCACACCCTCCCCCCTCGCGTCAGCTGTGCCTCCCGTCGCCCGGTCGCTTCGCCGTCCCCGAGCCCGAGGGCGTCGTTTTGGGAGGGTCCAGCGAGTCCGGACCCCCTTGCTCGCGCAGAAAACGATTGAGGGGGTCTAATTTTTAAAAATTTTAATTCCAATTACCGGACCCAGAACCCCCCTTCGCGCTGCTCGCAAACTTTGGAGTTACGGTTAGACCACCCCCCCTGCGGTACAAATCCTGTACACGCCCCTGCCGAGCAACATTGCCAACATTGAAAAACGAAACCCCCCCCCCCCAATAGAAGAGCTGGCTACGGGCCTGCAAGTAATACATTTATTTCGATATTTTTATTTTATTTTTTTTATTTTCCGATGAAATTGATTATAGAAACTTGGATTTTAATACACGCAAGCGCTTGGTCGGCCTTACTGTTCAACCCGAATGACTCGAGTATAATCGCTGATTGCGTGAAACACTAATTATCAATCGATAATCATTAATCACTTAATGATATCAAAGTTGGAACACGTCCTAATGGAGCATCTAGCCACTATCTCCCTCCGCACCGGTTATTAGACTTCAAACTGCCATATTGGAACTATAATCACATCGAGAGAGACCGACGTGCATAAAATACGACACATGCGAGACTGCAGATTGCCGATTAGAAAAAGCTGTCGGTTTTGCAATTAGGCCCTACTCTACGCACAGTCTGAAGAATTAGGTAGAGAATTCCAATATATCATATCATTGAATATATGGGAATTGGGATGACAGAAACGAAGAAGCTAAACTTAAGGGGTCCTTTGAAGAGCGTAACATGTCGAAAGCAATGATCACGCTCAGTTGATCGCAGTGCAACGATAGACTCAGTGCTAGTGTAGTGCGAAATGCTAGTGAGTGTAGTGGGATGTAGTGTAGTGTCAGTAGTATGCTAGGGTAGTGGGAAAGCCGAAATTTCACGCGTGTTAATGATAAATTAAATATTATTAGTTATTAAGAATGACCGTAGATATTCTTCCGAGCATCGGAATTGGTTCAGTCAGCGATATCGGAGAAAAATAATTTGCCTGTTCGATGTAAAACGTTTTTCATATGTGAGGCATATGCTTTCGCACACAATTTCAAAATTTGCTTTATTGCAAAATCTGAGAAATATCAGCACCTATATCTATAGTCCAAATACTCTACGATGCTCGGAAAAAAATACTCTCACGGCCAGTTTCGATGCCGCGAGAGAAATATTCCAACGCAACGCCGTTTCTGATGGCTAGGAAGAATAATTTTGCTATGGAGAAATCAACACTTATAAAGTGCCCATACGAAAGCCTTTCTGATATATTCTAAATGCCGAAAAATAAGTCAGCGAACGTGTTTCGATGCTCGGAAGATATATCCACGTCTATTTTTATACCATTTAGTCCATATTTAAAAAAAATGTGCCAAATTAGTAAGGCTTTGACAATTATAAGCATATTTATAATAGACGAATCAATAACAAACAGTACTGTCGGTGTCACAATCGTCTGTCCGTGTCGTTTTACAATATTTCCCATTGACAATATCTTTTAATTCAAGTAATTCCTGCTATGAACCATATCATCGATTTATTACTATATATTATATTCATTACCTTCCATTATTGATATAATGATTTCTAACAGAAACATCAAAGCGCGGCATAGCGCCAATCTACCGTCATCCAATTGTGATTATTCTTGCGTTTATAAATCTGATTTATATTTATATATAATGATTATTTTATTATTTTTCACATAAAATCATATATAATCACACTTATATCAAGAAGTATATAATGGGATGTTCGCCGCATTAAACTCTTCGCTTTCTATTAATGCTACGTCGATCTGGGTTGCTCAATTTAAAAGCTGACGTTAATTCTTCTAGCGTCACTCATTTTGTGTCCTTTTTTGTTGGTGAGGCTTACAGTGTCATTGACACTTTTCATTAGCAATAGCATTTGTGGTACCGGTAATGCATGTTCTTCTTTCTCTCTCGGATGAATCCCTCATCCTCTGCTTGTCTATGACATAATTATTAGATAAACGACGAGTCAGGCTGTAGCTAGACGTGGTGGGGAGGGGTGGCCGCGACCCCCCACAAGTGACAACTGCCTGTCGGCTTTTTCATGGCAGTTATTTGCCCAATACTCGTCAATACATGTCTAACTATTTCGTTATTACCATTTTATTTCAGTGGACTAATATTATGCATACAGAATGCATTTGTTTAACATATGATACAGCCAGCCCAACATGAACAGATTAAACAAAGAAGGGAGTGAGATATCCTGTCATGATACTTTTCAATACTGCATATTAAACATGCATATTATACTTATGTAATTAATCAGAAGTTCCCTGTATGGAGCCAAAACCAAGTAGCGCTGTTAATTGTTTTGTTTTATGAGGAGGTCTATAATAATCTACGCTCAGCTGCATATCCCGAACATATATAGTAGTGTTAGTATATATCTATACTATATATATAGTATTTCTATAGTATACATCTATATTATACACTCCTGATAGTATATTGCTTTGAGCAAAATTCCTGTATTTATCAAGTGTCTATGTGATTTTGTAAGAATTGGACAAATTTGGCATTCTGCAAGCATGGGGTGAGTTTAATGATCTGGGTGTTGAAGTCACACATGTGCGCAGTACTATTATAAAACGCAGATTTTGAAGATGGGCAAAAGATAACAAAAGCAGCTGTAGATCACACGAGCTTGTCGCATCCATATATCTCGTAGGCTAAGAGCACATGTTAAAAAAATCAATAATAAAGCTAGGCTACCCTATAACCCTCAGAGATAGAAATCTAATGATATTACGTTATCGTATAATGCATCACGTTATCAAATCGGAAAATACCAGGCAGACTGTGTGTGACTGTAGAATATATCAGCCTGACATGACAGCAATGCCATGTTGTGAGAGAATCAATCAATACGCGAGGAGAGTCATTCTCAATCTGCTGCTTCTTCATGATCCACACGTTTGCTTTTATGACACATACTCATGTATATTCTTGTTGTGAGAGAATCAATCAATACGCGAGGAGAGTCATTCTCAATCTGCTCTCTTCATGATCCACACGTGCTATGACACATATCATGTATATCTAGAAGAGGCTGTCAACATCTTTGTCACTCTCCATTTAAAGAAACTGGAACTAAGCACCATAATGTGACATGCCGTAAAAGCTACTGTCAGTTCCAGAGATTTATGCTTTACTTTATATGAGGGTGACACAGACGTCTAAACATGTTTGCGTGTTTATCAATGCGCTGATTATGCATGCTTTGCTTTATTCAATTTTGTGTGCTTGTTTGTACGTTATTGTACACTGTTCATTCTAAAGTAAAATATTTTGAAAGAGTTTGCTCTAAATGTCCACCTTCTGACAAAAAAGACCCACCCCTCTTGGAATGCTTGCCTGAATTAGGCGATTTTCCCTATTCTACGTTGGCTGCTTGAATTCCAAATCTTACATTGCTTGAAGCACACATTTACCAACTCACAGTCACAGGTCCTGTTACCCGCACTCATTTTCCGCAAAAAGACTGATCTCGCGTTTCTCTCTAAGACAATGTGAAGTGCCATAACTAATTAATAGTGCCTTGGGGGGGTGGCAAAGCCATGCGTGGACTTCTGCTTGTATTCTGGACAGTTGACCGTGGGCAGGTCACCATCGGCTATGTAGTAATTTCTACATTCGTTTGAGGGGGCGGGAAGATTACGGCCCTTATGTGATATAATATATGAATTGTAATCTGTGTTTGTTGCGTGCATGTAAGAATATTAAACATTCGCCTTGTGTCGCCGTATCACGTTCTCTGGTTGATAACGAAATGAAACCCTTGACTAACTTCCAATCCCCAATGTTGGTCTGAAGAAACATGTAACATGAGCAAAACCTCAACCAAAAATCTATGATTAAAAAATATATGATCGTTATACAACAACACAAGGCGAATGTTCACTATTCTCACATTCACACAATCAGCCAACGATGGAGTACTATCGTTCCGTGGTTCGTTTGACCTTTACAGCTTTTGAACGAAACAAGCCGCAGAGCTGTCGATCGAGTTATAAGTACGCGCTGTTTGAGCCGGAGAGAGAAGATGAGAAATAGCGCGGCTTGAGCAGCCGATTGAAGCTCGAAAATAGATTATAACGCACGCACGCACGCACGCACGCACGCACGCACAGACGCATGCATAGGGTGTCCGTGGGTGTATACAACACACTGCGGTCACACGCACAGATGTATGCATAGGGTGTCTACTGGTGTATACAACACACTGCGGTCATACACACGCACACATGCATGCATAGTGTGTCTACTGGTGTATACAACACACTGCGGTCACACGCGCGCACAGACACGAATGCATATAGGATGTCCGTGGGCGTATACAACATACTGCGGTAATACACATACACGCATGCATATGGTGTCTACTGGTGTATACAACACACTGTGGTCACCCACACACACACACACACATGCACACACACACAGTGTCGGTGGAGCTGACCGGCGGTCAACCGAGGCTGACGATCGACCACGGCACGGGCAAGCTGTCGCTGACCGTCGTGTCGCCGCCGCTGAACGACGGAGAGTGGCACCAGCTGGACATATTCGGCGACGGGAAGGTTAGTTGGTAGAGGGAGGGTTGAAGAGAGGGATGTGGAGGGTGGGAGAGAGAGGAGAAGGGAAAGGTTGGTTGGGAGAGGGAGGGTGGGAGAGAGGGGAGAAGGGAAAGGTTGGTTGGGAGGGGGAGTGTGGGGGAGAAGGTTGAAGGGAAAGAGTGGTGAGGGGAAGAGAGAGGGGGGAGAGGATTGGAGAGAGAGATTTGGTGAAGGATGAGGAGGCTGGGGGGAAGGGGAGAGGGAGGAGAAGAGCGAGAGAGACAGAGAGAGAGATAGAGATAGAGAGACAGAGAGAGTAAGAGAGAGGGACAGATATATATGTATATATAGAGAGAAGAGAGAGACGGAGTGCGTGGGGGAGAGAGATATAGAGATAGATAGATAGATACAGAGAGAGAGAGAAAGAGAGCGAGAGAGAGAGAGAGTGAACAGAGAGAGCTGTATAAAAAGCGATTTCACTCACGAACGAGAACGAACCGCTAAAACTTCACCCCGGTCACCGTAACAATGCCCTCCCACACATAACCTCCCCCATCATCTCCTCACGCCGCCTGCGTCCTTTTCTTCAGGACATCACCTTCGTCGTGGACAAGTGCGCCAACGTCCCGACGCCGCCCGAGAACGGAGCGTACGACAGCTCGGCGTGCGAGGCGCGCGGCACGACCCCTGGTGGCAACTCGTACCTAAACGTGAACGCGCCGCTGCAGCTGGGCGGCATGGCGGACGGTGGCGCCAGCGGTGGCGGATACCCGAACATACCTCACAAGACGGGTTTCGAGGGATGCATCAAGAACGTCGTGCAGGACGGACGCGTACGTAATTTTAATGAATAAAGTTTCGTAAATAATTATAATAATAATAAAATTGATATAAGAATGTATTAAATCGATATGTGATGCTGTCGTAACTTAACGTCTTGACGCCGGTTCCCCCACGCGCAGCCCCCGTCCTGCCTTAGGGGAGATAAAGAGAGAAGGCTAAAGAAAGAGACTGAGAGAGGGAGAGAAAGACATATTATATTATGTATA
>NW_014579463.1:31752-32721 GCF_000485595.1 Priapulus caudatus
TCCCTCTCCCTCTCTCTCTATCTCTCTCACCCCACTCCCTCCCTCTCTCCTGCCTGTCTCTCTCTCTCTCCCCCTCCTGTCTCTCTCTCTCCCCCACTCTCCCCTCTCTCTCACCTGTAAAGTCGCTGAACACACGATCGTCGGAGTCCACCTGTCCTCCAGCCATCACGCCGTCCGCTCTCACGTCGATGAGCCGATGATCGAGCGGAGCGCCCAGTGACTCCCCCTGGCGGCCGCGCCCGCCGCCGTCGACCGAGAAATAGAGGTCGCTGCCGTAGCGCTCGGCGCCGGGAGAGAGAGAGGGGGGAGAAGGGCAGGGTAGAAAGAGTGGAGAGAGAGGGGAGAGGGAAGGGGGAGAGCAGGGGAGGGTCAGAGCAAAAACAGGAGAGAGACGGAGCGACAGAGAAGATAGAGAAATAAATGGGAGAGAGCGTGAGAGATAAAGAGGGCGAGAAAATAAGAAAGAGTGTGCGAGATTGAGACAGAGAGAGCGCGAGAAAGAGAGATTTAATACGAGAAATGGATCAGAGAAAGCGAGAAAGTCGTTCACTTGTTTCCGCTACGCCCTCTATAACGTGCACGCACAGTCGTTCACTTGTTTCCGCTATTCCACGCAGATCACCAACGGCGCTCTGCAACTGGCGGCGAGCCTCGGCAGCGGTCCCCGCATGGTGGCGCTACCGTCGTTTGTGCCGGACGACGGCGCATGGCACACGGCGCTCTCTCTATGCTTCTCTCCCCTACCCCTCTGCCCCTCGCCATTTCTCTCACTCCTAACCATCTACTCCTCTCTCTCTCCTATTTTTGCTCTGACCCGCCCCTGCTCTCCCCCTTCCCTCTCCCCTCTCTCTCCTTTTGACTCTATCTCCACTCTCTCTACCCTGCCCCTCTCCCTCTCTCTCTCTCCCCTGCCCCTCTCCCTCTCTCTCTCTCCCCTGCCCCTCTCCCCTTCCCCTCTCTCTCCCCTAT
>NW_014579464.1:0-17423 GCF_000485595.1 Priapulus caudatus
AATTTAATAATTATATATAATAATTTAGTATTATATTTAACGCTTTAAGAGAAAAAGTTAATGTTAAGGTTAATGTTAAGACTAATTTTTTTCTGACAACGGGCCCCTGATAAACAATAAATATAATACTAAATTATTATATATTATTATTAAATTATAATATTAAGATTAAATATATTAAATTTTATGTATTATATGTGTTTATCATGTTATATATTCGACGGTAAACAGCGAGCGTCTCAGATATCTAGGGTGTCTCACCTGTGAGGCGTTGATGTCTCGCTCGAGGCAGTGAATCCTCCGCGTCAGACGCAGGATGGTGCCTATCTGCTCCTCCTCCGCACGCATTATCCGCTCCCTCGTCTCCCACGCATCTCCCTCGAGCCTCGCCACGCGCTCGCTCGTCTCCCAAGCACCCCCGTCGGGCTCCGTCATGCAACGGGGGGGGAGTCCGTCGGACAACGGGAGGTGTAACACTGCCCGCCGCCGTCCACTGACTTTCAAGAAAATAGATCTTCAAAACTACTCAATGCATTTTTTTGCAATAAGGGAAATTGTACTATGAAATATCGTACTAGTAACCCATGTATGAAAGTAACTAATAAGCATAATGGAACACAGAATTGAGGAATTCAATGTAAAGTTATAAATTTTAAAAATCGAACAAATTCGTATTTTAGCAAAACAGGAAGATGCAAGACAGAATCAATTGTAACATAGTATGTGTAATAGTAACCCATAAGTAACTTAAATGGATGCATGAATCATTAAATGGCCATATTATAGACACAATTAGACAACATTGATTGGATTGGGTTTTACGGCCTATGGAGCGTATTGCAGTCCAATCGGATCGTCGATTTAGACTTGTACAATTGGCGTAGTAAATGAGGCCCGAACCATGTTTAATTTGTAGACACTATCAACTAGCCATACATATATACTACACGACCGGTTCGAGCCACGGACGAAATAAGTTGGATACGGAGGAGGTCCTTGCCACGTGAAAGTTAAAGTATAATTATAATTATGGATGTATATGTCTACTCGATACTATAAGTGTTAGATTAAACATATGCACGGTACGGGCCGCGAAATTTATTTTCCCACGAGAGTTCCGGACCCACCACAGATAGTGTTTTGTAATGTATGGTGCGTATATAAGACAATCCTGGTTGGATTATAGTTAGTGTTAGGGTTCGGGTTCGGGTTCGTGTTAGGGTTAGGGTGTATAAATTTTACATTGTTGCTTCGAGGAAGTCGAGTGAATGGGGTGATTGGCTGTGGTCCGGAGCTCAAGTGGGAAAAAAAATTTCCGTACGGGCCGTTGGAATCTGTCAGTTCTTGACTAGCAGACGATAGGTTGTCGATGGAAGGTAAACACAGTAATTTATATCATATGCGAAGTGATCGTATTTAATGTCTATTCATACCTTGAACACGTTCACCAGGTTTTTTCAGGTCACGTCATCCAGATCCATGCCTATCCGGGTTGTATCTGAATACAAAATCGCGTGGAGAGCCATAGCGGCGTCTACACTATGCTAAAACCCGGGTTTACCGCATCTACACTGTTGCTAAAACGCGGGTTTTAGAGGTGGGTTTTGTAAAAACGCGGGTTTTACAGACCCGGCGATATTGCCGGGTCTGGCTCTGCTAAAACCCGCGTTTTAGTCGAGCGCCGTAGTGCAGACAGAACATGACAGAAAACCCGCGTTTTAGCTGCACGCCAGACGCGGCTACAGGCGGCGCAACCATCGTCCTGCTGTTCCGCATTGTCAGTTCGTGCAATACGTTCATATGTCGTCTTTCTATGTTCGACCGTGTCTTCCATCACGCATTGACCCAATGATGTGTAAACTCGATCGTAGATGTGTTGCCTGTCGTCGTCGAAACATTTTCAGCCGTCGCTGACGCGGTATCCTCGATTGCCGTTGGTAATCTATTAACAGTCTTCTATTTCTCCACATCAGCATCAAAAGTCTTAGCATCAGAAAAACTGCTAAGAATTGCATGATGAGAAGCTACTTTCTATAATAATATAATAACTAATTTCATGAATTTCTGAATTCTTCAACTGTCAAAAACGGCGCCCTCTACCGGATATGCTTGATACAACCGAAATACTTAAAACCCGGCATTCACGGAAGGTGGGTTTTTGACAGTGTAGACGCTGCACCACCGAAAACGCGGGTTTTAGTCTATAGTGCAGACGCCGCTTAAATCTCTTGTTTATCTTGTTTGAGTCCATGGCGAACGAGCAGAGCGTGTGACGTAAGAGACATGAATATTAATTTATTTTGACACGTGACTGAGGGAGCAGTCAGTATCTGACAATGGAACGTAATACATGTACTTTAGGAAAACGTCAAATGGGAAAACTGTTAAACAAACTAACGGTATGTACCGTGATTGTATTACGATCTGATGTTCCCAATTTGTGAATTCCTGCTCAGTTTAAAACTCCATTGTTTCAATTTTCAAATCTTTGCAGTGTTTATAGTTCTTAATGTAATTTGGCTCTTTGCTACTTTTGCATACGAACGGATGTTTTCTGTTTGTGTGTTTTCTCTAATTCTGCTTTGACAAATTGATAGCGCCACCCTCTGAGCACGAATACGTAATGCTCTTGTCCTTTCCGGGTGAAGGTGAAATATCTTCTTGTAGAGGAGGTGGCGCATGTTTGATTTCAGAACTATGAAGAGGCTGCGCATGTGGCCTGTGGTTTAATATCGATACGAGCTTTTCACATTTAGGTGGAAGTTGAATGTGTTTTGGCACAGGTGCATCATGCTGGGATTCAGCCTCATTTTGGAGACATGGGCAGACCTAAATCATTTCAATTACTGCAGGGGCGTGTACAGGGGGGGAGGGGTCCAGGTGGTCCGGACCCCCCCCCCTTGCTCGCGCAGAAAACGCATCTGAGGGGGTCTAATTTCAAAATTTTTATGGGGGAGTACCCCCCAGACCCCTCCTTCGCGTGATCATCCCCCCCACTCTTCGGTACGGATTTAAGCCCCTGGTTTTGGCACAGGTGCATCATGCTCGGGTCTATGAGAACTATGAGGAGTCTGTGTAGATGGTCTGCGGTTTAGTATTGACACGGTTTATTTTTTTTTTCTGGTGGGTTTGGGCAAGTTGGGATAGTCTGTCGTCTCTTAGCAGATGTGATGGAAAGCATTCACTTTCTTTTGGTTTGATTTGGTTGTTTAGAATAACTGTGGTCTAATTCCTGTTTTGGATAGCTGGCTAGTGATACCATTCCCATGTCTATGGTGCCAGAGTATTATGAAACGCCGCAGGTAACGTTCATAACGAGTTGGCGTGTTTAGGTATATGGGTTTAGAATTGTACGGCCCCAGCATATACATAAAAAGTCTGGTGTCAAGTGCTATGGCAAGTTGTTTGTGTCATAATTCGATTTTTGTTTTATAGTTGATTTTATCACATATAACATTCGATTTATCACATATAACATTCGATTTATCACATATAACATTCGATTTATCACATATAACATTTGATGTATCGCATATTATTAGATTTTATATCAGAAAAGAGAATCGAATGATTCGATGCGTGAATCGAATGATTTGATGCGTGAATCGAATGATGCATCGAATCAATTTGAATCGAATTATGAAACAGAATACATGCTATAAAGTGCTGCTATTGCTGCGCTGACTACAGCAATTACTCCACAGACATTACTACATGTCTGGAGCACGTAATTTAAGCACCCAGAGCTACATTGATGATGGTAACCAGTATTTGGGTGGTGGACAAGTTTGAAAATGCTGTGGTCCAGATCAGGATGTCCAATATATTGTGTGTATTTGGTGAGCTCTCCGGTGAGCTCGGCTGGAGCAGCCCGTCCTAAACTGTCTAAATAATAAATAACCGGAATGCGCGAATCGAGTTTAACAACAACGAGTGTCCAATGATTTCCGGATATTTTATTATTTGCCATGAACGTTGAATTGTTCGGTCCTTTTCCCACTTTAACTACAAAAATTAACTGCTTTACCTCATTTAAATTTTGAATCTTTTTGTATCTTGTAATTGCTAGATCAGGGTTCACGGTATTAAGGCAAAAGCAGAGACTTTCGCGCTGTTGTCTATTAATCATATCTAAGATGTAGATTATATGGCTGCTGTTGAGCCACCCATTGTCGTCTTCGCCACAGAGAACAGCCATGTCATCCACCGTGTTTCCTGTTAAATAACAATAAGGGTGATAGATGCAAATAAAAGGTAGGGTGTTTAATGTTAGGGTAATGTAATAGTACGTGAAATTTAATTTACCCACGAATGAATACATGCTTATGTACTGTAAAACGACCTACCAAATTCTCCAATGAATCTGTCTGGCTCTGCGAGCCAAATCAGCTTCTTAAAATCGGCCAACTTGTCATTGGAAATGGCTGGTGTAGCATTCGTGATGTTCTACGGTATCGGATATGGTGTGTTAAACCATTTTTCTTCGATTACATACCGATCTTTTCTAACATGCATACGTTGTAATGAGCAATCTAAAAATAGGTATATTAGATGATAGCTATTAGCTCTTTATACATAGCCATATCATCATGATTTATTGTATGTGCCATAGCGGCTGTAACATTTGCTCAAGCTAAGGCACCGTAATTTACACAACTGAAGATGTGAACAGTGTTTATAGACATGGTATTTTATGTCTCTAGTAGTTATATTAGGACACTAGGCCTTCATTCATTGTGCAAGTTGCTAAAACCAGCATACAGCAGTTATTGGAGCTGAATCAAGGGCGTAGCCAGGAATTAGGATTTGGGGGGAGGTCCTCGAGCGAGTAACCGAGGGGGTTTTTCTAAAATGTAAAAATAGTGCTTTGAAATCAATTCAAAATCATTTTTTTGAATACGGTACTAAAAATATATAAGGCCTATCTGATAATTAAAATTGTAATTTTTTTTTGGATTTTGATTTTGATTGGGCGAGTCCTAGGCAGTGTTCGAAACTAACGTCGACTAGTACGTAACTAGCGACCACAGTCTCGTCCTCTTCACTGGTCGAGAGGAAGCCTCTGTTTAATGGAGGTGCTCTCCTCCGTGGCTCCGTCCTGAAGCCCGTATTGAGCTGCTCGAGCTCTCCCACGGGCTCTTCCTCTTCATTCAGTTGAGGATGAGCGAAGGAGACTTCGGCGACTACGGTCTCGTCGTCATCGAGACTCCAATGACAGCACTGCAGGAAGCCCGTGTTTAATGGAGGTTCTCTCTGCGGCTCGCTCCTGAAGCCATCATTGAGCTTCTCGAGCTCTCCCGAGGGCTCTTCTTCTTCTTCATACCACCGTCTGCGTTTCATTGGTCCACCGCTGCGCCTCAAAGTCACCATACGTCTTTTCGCCATGCTATCTTGTAATAGTTGTATCAAAGTTGTATCTTGTATCTTTGGTCCCTCTCTTGTCTTTCACTCTTGTCTACTACACATTTAATTCATTGATCACGTTATAACTAGGGTACCTCGGTACCCGTCACAACAAAGTTACACATTTACAAAAATGCAAAAGGGCCAATCGAGAGGCCCTTTCTTCATCCAAGTCGCACAACCACTGAAAGTCCCTAAATGGTCTCCCGTTCTTGGCCAATGCATGGGCATTCCGGAACAAAATTCTGAGTTTCTCAGTATTCTAGTTGAGGATATAGACACTCCGCCTGTGGAGATTTCAACAGAGGTAAACATTGTACACATTCAAGGATGAATTTGATTTGAGAAAGGAAGCATTGTGTGAAAGGTTTCACATTGCTAGATGGACTAGCAGTAGTTGAGGATATAAATATATTTTTTACAGAGGTAAACACTGGAAACAATGAAGGTTGAGTTCTAAATAATGAATAGTAGAAAATATGGTATGATATGAGAGAAAGTAAAGTGTGAACCCACGACGGGGGTGAGAACACCAACCGTACGAATACGAGCCAGCTAAATACAATGTGCAGAAGTCTGAGCGCTTACAAGAACTATACCAACGATGTTGCTGTTGGCAACTGCCACGAGAAACTAACCCGGAAAGAGTCGAGCGAAAGCAGACATATCCAGCCAGAACACAGTCATCACGAGGCACATAATAGAATAGCCAGCAAAGAACCAAACAACAGTTTAAACCACCAGCAGCAATCAAAGAATCACAGGGCAGCATCTTCCGAGTCCCCATCCAGAGTCCTGGCCGCCTGCAGCTAAGAGAACTGGAACGGCACGACGGCCGTCCGTACTCTCCCACTGCGCGAACCGGGACATCTGGGGAAACCCGCTCGGGACGGGGCCGAGCAACCGGGCGAGCCGGTCTGGGAGCCCCTCCTCCTCCTTGTGCTGCATGGTAGCTGCGTTCAGCCTTGCGGTGTGTCTAGCCATGGCCCCGTTTCTGGCGTCTCCTGACTGAAACGTCGGCATCAGCCACTTCGGCAGCAGGTGGCGCCGCCACCACTTCTACGGGCAAGCCCGCAGGAGCAGCAGCTGCAACACGAGCCGCCCCGGTAGCCCGATCCCAACGCATCCGCTTCGCACGACCTTCCCGAGCAGTCTCCGGCGCAGCTAGCTCCTGCAAGTGTTCACACATCCACTCATCATATTCTACTGTTCCGTACCGCACAGGGCGCCCCCCCCCCCCGACTACCGTGGGTATGTACGAGGTGATGTATGAGGTGACTCCCGAGGCTCTCCCGCGGCTCCGGCCACCAGCGTTGGCTCTTCCTCTTCATTCCTACAAATAAAAATACACTATTAATTATTACGAACAAGTACGAAGTACTCAAAAAACTGCAGTTGCCTTTAATTGTGTTACGCCCAGCCTTTTTATCTCTCGCGTTCCCGCGCGCGCGAACACACCGGACGTACATTCCTCGCCCGGGTCGTCCAGATCACGTCAGGTCTGATGGGAACTAGGCGTATCCGCCACACATACATATATACTACACGACCGGTTCGAGCCATGGACGAAATAAGTTGGATACGGAGGAGGTCCTTGCCACGTGAAAGTTAAAGTATAATTATAATTATGGATGAATATGTCTACTGACTCGATACTATAAGTGTTAGATTAAACATATACACGGTACGGGCCGCGAAATTTTTTCCCCCACGAGAGTTCCGGACCCACCACAGATAGTGTTTTGTAATATATGGTGCGTATATAAGACAATCCTGGTTGGATTATAGTTGTAATAACGTTTCTCTTACGTTCTCGTTACCCGTGATCGTCTTAGTAGTAATGCGTAATTTGTTAGGAGCCCCGTTGTGTACAGCCGTATATAAAGCACATAACGCTAGATACTATATTTCAGACAACACATCTTTACTATTCAGCCGGACTCTACATATAATATGTGCTCACGAAATGAGCAGACGAATACACATAGTTACGAATACGTGCTCACGGAATGAGCCGACGAATACAGAGAGTTACGCGACATAGCACAAGTCAACTTACATAGTATGATTATTCTAGCTTGGCACAACGGTACAAGTGACGTGACGTGTCGTAAAACTCGAGAGCAAGAACTAGGCGCGTTTCTCGGCTCTCCCGTCTTCTTATACGTCTGCTCGTTCCTTGTTCTAACCTCATGTTCGCATTGGTCACGGCTGTCCGCGTGACCCCTGTGCGTGACCGTGACCAACCCTCTCTTTGTTCTTGTTCCCCAGCTGCCAGTCGACCCTCGTAACTACCTGCTTTCCGCCGTAGACGAAGGGCTTTGTCTCTATGCTACACTACTGACTCTTTTCCGGTCATTCTTCTAATAATGCTTATTCTTTATTAAATTATGATTTATTTATTATTACATTACTCCCCCCCACAAAATAAGTTGGGAGCCGTAGCCATGCGGCAAGCAACTTTCGTAGGTGTAATGATGCGTCGACTAAAATACTTCTTCTTTTTTCTTTTTTTTTGTACATTTTTATTTTATTTATGAATTTATTATATTTTTATTTCTATTTCTCTTTCCCGTCACCAAATCCATCGTTACACAAATTATACATTTTAAAACATTTTATCACCTATTACCTTAATTTCTACCTCTATTTTTTATGTTTTAGTTATTTATATTTTTATAAATTTTTTTTGTTTTATATATTCGAGTAATCAATTATTACATAAAGACCCAACACCATAAAACAACACACACAAAAAAATCCGGCTGCCGCCCTCGTCGCTGTCGTCGTCGCCGTCCTCATCGTCGCCAGAAGTCGTCGTCGTCGTCGTCGTCGTCCTCCTCCTCGTCTTCCAGCATCTGTTCCTCCTCGACGGCCCCCCATGCCCCTGGCCTTGTTTGGTGATCGAGCGCTACGCCTGGGAGTGGTGCCTCCTCGATTGGCACCACTTTGATGCTAGGTCTGTGGTCGTTTAGGTGGACGACCATGAATCCCGGGTTCAATCTCCGGAACCTGAGCATGTCGTCCAGGAATGCCCGCCAGGTGGTATAGGCCACCTGCCCAGCCGTTCCCGCGAAGATGAGGCGAGGCGTTGCCGGTGGCGCCCCGTAGTGACGCGCCGCTGGTCTCATGTTGCTGTGCGCGTGCGGCACGACTTCGGCGAGCGGCCGCCCGGCATTTATGTGCGTATTGTCCATGCGCCGCCGGCAGGGGCACTGTGCACAGCGTGTGCACAGTGGCCCGTAGCGCATGCCGCCTCCAATGTTTGTGTCGGTTGCTAGCACGATCCCTGCGTGGCTGCTGGGTACGGCGCGGACAGGGTGCGGACAGTACCGCTTGCGGGGCGCCTCGTCGTCCGTGGCCTCGTCGTCTGCGTCCCCGGCGTGTGCCCGTCGCGTAGTCGTCGTGGTCGGTGTGATGTCGTTGCGCCGCATCATCGTGTGACGCGCCTGCGCCCTTATACCGCGTAGGGCGTCTTCCAACTCCATTGTCCAGTCCTCGTCATCATTGTAAGGAAGGTGCCTGGTCGCCTCCACGATGTCGGTGATCATGTCCATGTTGACTGTTACTCAAAAAGGTCTAGATTATTCTACTGTGCTACATACATGGTAATGCATCCTATAGTACTGGTTCCATGGCACCTTCACAACATCGTGCTTACATCTCTAAACAAGGAAAACCAACACGCCATATAACGCTGCAGACGTGTGCGTGAGCACCTGTCTACGGATACTGAAATGATGCATACAGTGCTATCTATCTATACATGTGTGACACAGACTGTGCCCTTGTGCAACATTAAGATCATCTTCCGAGCAGTTACCGCGCGGACATATAGTGGTTAGAACTTGTGAACACATAGTGCTTTCACTCGTGCACGATACAATATGTGTTTGTTAGATACATGGTGAAATACGTCGCCTGTGCATCGTTATACTCATAAACTATGGAGCCTCCTTAGTATAGTGTTAATTCTTATGATAACGCTTTGAACGAAGATAAGAGTTTTCATTTCAACTTCCTCGCCATCCTGCACATTCTCTAATGGATGTGCTCCTACCCTGTGGCTTACTTCCTGCTCCATTTCTTCAGGGTGCACCGTCGGATATAAGCGCTGCGGGATGAAGGGTGCTGTTGCATGAACCTGTTGCAACAGGGGTTGCACCGTGGGTTGTATAATGGTAGGAGCCGGTATGGTGCCAGGGAACGATTGGCATAGGCGTGGTCGGAGGTGTGGTGGCGCACAGCAGCAGTACAATACGACAATCGCTACAACCGCGATGGCAACATAAATCAATATCTGATGCCACTGAATGTGTGCACTCTGAAAATTGTTCTGCGCTGCCTCATTAGTATCGAGAATCCTTCGGCTATTAGCTATGGCATCCTTAAGATGTTCATATGCGATATCTAAGTCATGGGTTTCATAGAGCTTAGGGGGAACTATAGACTGTGGGATAAGATCCGTAGCATTACCTCGTTTTATCGCTAAATCTGCCAGATCTGCCAATATTGTCGGTGTCTGGAGCTCCTTAGGTAACATATTCACCAGCGATCTGGTGAGATTTACAGATGAATCATGAAAGTAAAAGGTTGGCAAGGTAAGGTCAGCCGAATGCGCACTACAACCCGATTGCAACGATACAAGTTGACGTGACTTTATCTCTATGTCCGTAATGGTAGGCGGCTGGTCATTGGTTGTCTGACATGATACTGTCAACCGAAACGTCTTTGCCGGTGATAAAAGCCAATGACCATTGCCAATATATGTAACTAGAAGCTTTGGGTTAGCACACATCTTCACCCTTCTCTGGCAATAGGTTTGTATGTGCTCGGCGTGCCTTAAAAATAATGCCACTTAACAGTCTCTGGACCCTCTAACGTAATAGACTTCTGACTCTGCCTGGCAGATGTTATGGGTTTCATGGAGGCACTTGCGTACAAGGTTGGGCTCAGGGTAAAAGTAACGTGTTTTATCCTGCGCAAATGCCACGTACTCCTTATCTAACACATAATACACGTGCGCCCGCGTGTCATTAATATATTGAGGTGTCGGCAATATTTGAAACATGTTAAAAATCTGGCCGACATGCTTAAGTGGTAGAAACGTCAGTATATGGAATGAATTCTGCACTGGTGCTTCGTTCTCCATTCCGTGTAATTATAATTCCATGCAATTGTAATAACGTTTCTCTTACGTTCTCGTTATCCGTGATCGTCTAGTAGTAATGCGTAGTGTTTTAGGAGTACCGTTGTGTACAACCGTATATAAAGCACATAACGCTAGATACTATATTTCAGACAACACATCTTTACTATTCCAGCCTGACTCTACATATAATATGTGCTCACGGAATGAGCCGACGAATACAAATAGTTACGCGACATAGCAAAAGACAACTTACATATTGACGGGTATTCTAGATTGTCGCAACGGTACAGGTAGCGTGACGTGTCGTAAATTCGAGATCAAGAACTAGTAGTTTCTCGGCTCTCCCTGTTTCTTATACTTCCGCTCGTTCTTTGTTCTAACTTCATCGCTCCCATTGGTCACGGCTGTCCGCGTGACCCCTGGGCGCGACCGTGACCAAACCCTTCCTTTGTTCTTCGTTCCCTAGCGGCCAGTCGACACTCCTTACGACCTGCCTCCCGCCGGAGACAAAGGGCTTTGTCTCTATTTTAAATTACTGACTCTTTTCCGAGTAACTCTTCTAATATTCCTTATTCCTTATTACATTATGATTATTCCTTATTACACAGTCAGCACGAGGCACATAATTGAATAGCCAGCAAAGAACCAAACAACAGTTTAAACCACCAGCTCCAATCAAGGAATCACAGGGGGGCATCCTCCGAGGCCCCATCCAGAGTCCTGGCCGCCTGCAGCTAAGAGCACTGGAACGGCACGACGGCCGTCCATACTCTCCCGCTGCGCGAACCGGGACATCTGGGGAAACCCGCTCGGGACGGGGCCGAGCATCCAGGCGAGCCGGTCTGGTAGCCCCTCCTTGTGCTGCATGGTGGCTGCGTTCAGCCTTGCGGCGTGTCCAGCCATGGCCCCGTTTCCGGCGTCTCCTGACTGGAACGTCGGCATCAGCCACTTCGGCAGCATGTGGCGCCGCCACCACTTCTACGGGCAAGCCCGCAGGAGCAGCAGCTGCAACACGAGCCGCCTCGGTAGCCCGATCCCGACGCATCCGCTTCGCACGACCTTCCCGAGCAGTCTCCGGCGCAGCTAGCTCCTGCAAGTGTTCACACATCCACTCATCATATTCTACTGTCCCGTACCGCACAGGGCGCCCCCCCCCCCCGACCGCCGTGGGTATGTACGAGGTGATGTATGAGGTGACTCCCGAGGCTCTCCCGCGGCTCCGGCCACCAGCGTTGGCTCTTCCTCTTCATTCCTACAAATAAAAATACACTATTAATTATTACGAACAAGTACGAAGTACTCAAAAAACTGCAGTTGCCTTTAATTGTGTTTCTCTTCACGACAGACTATAAACTTGCCGTCAAGTTTGCATACAATATGGATATATACCTGGAGTAATATTTGCTATATATGCTTATTATATTGTTTATACATTTGAGGCAAAAGATGAACCTGTGATCATCATAATCACGTGTATTAGATTCTCGGTTGACGCAGGTTCATTGCAAAAAACTAGAACTACATTAAAGTTGACAAAGAAACTGTTCATTTTTTATTGTTTACTTATTCTGTGTAATAATTATAAAAATCTATAAAAATCTAGTGGGAAATAAAATAGTATTTCAAACATTCCACACAATCATTTGAACCTATTCCTATGATCTAACATCGCTCTTAAAATTTGGGGTAGGGGTAGGGTGAGGGTAGCCCCTGCTGCACAAATAACTTCGTACTATCACCACGTGCACCTATGTTAATAGCAGGTGCTATAACAAGTTAACAGCACCACGTGCACCTGCACAGCTCACTTCTTACTTTCTCTAGTTGTTAAATATGCTTAAACTTGAGGAGCGACGACCATGTTCTCGTCATCGCTCGACCCAACATCGAGACTCAAACTGTAAAATGTTAATGAGAATACATGAACTAACGTTATTTTAACGTTGTCAAGGCCCATTACAATAATGTTATGTTAATGTCACATAAAAACGTATTTTACAAACGTTTGCAAAAACGTTATAAAATTCAGACATATTTACGTTGAACAAACATTATTAAATAACTTTTATCCGAATCATACAATAACGATATAAAAACGTTATATAAACATTTTGTGTTAGCTGGGTGATAGCTTGTTGCACAGCTAACTTCTTACTCTCTATTTGTTAAGTCAACGTGTACTTACAGACGGCGCTCTCTTCCTGACGTCTTTAGTAAGCCCCTGTTTAACCCTTTCGCTGCTGGCCATGTTTTGCACCCATTTACTTGCACCGCTGAGCCTGTTTAAAGTTAAACCCAGATTTTCATAGGTCCAACTTTGAAGCTAAATATCTGAGAACTGGTAAGAGGTAGAGGTTTGGTGTAAATAAAATGTTGTTAGAGTATTAGTCAGAGATTATGAGGAAATTATTGTTGCCATGGTTATACATGAATAAATTATGCTAATTTATGTAAATTAGCTGATTTTCAAGAAAGCTCGACTTTTCTGTGTTTCTTAATTAGTCATACTTCACTTTGTAGTCAATTTGGGTATGATACAACTTGAAGCACTTCTCAGGATACATTGGAACTTCACATTGTTCACAGTAGTAGTTAGTTTGGTGTCGTTTCTTCTTTTTTTACGATCACTACACACGGAGCAGTCAGGATGGTAGGATTTGTCCTCTTATTTGCTCGTAGTGTCTTTCGACTAGGCGTCTCCTGCGATTCCGATCGTGCCTGATTGTTTTGTCCCTTGCTGTTTGCTTTATATTCTCTGGAATCAAGCTATCTATCACTGCTCACCTGAATTTGATCTGAGATAGTTTTTTTATCAGGAAACTGCTTTCGGTAGGCGACAAAACCGTTGACCAGAGCCGTCACCACAATTAAGTGAAAACCCACCTGATACCCTTTCACAAAACCACTCATTATACTCCTCTGTCCCGTACCGCACAGGGCGCCCCAACCGCCGCTGGTATGGTGGTGATGTATGAGGTGAAGATGACGGCTCTCCCGAGGCCCCGGCCACCAGGGTTGGCTCATCTTCATTCTTACCTATACTTACTGCTCGAGCTCTCCCGAGGGCTCTTCCTCTTCATACCTACAAATGAAAATACACTATAATCTATTAATTATTACGAACAAGTACGAAGTACTCACAAAACTGCAGTTGCCTTTAATTGTGTTTCTCTTCACGACAGACTATAAACTTGCCGTCAAGTTTGCATATGTTGTACTTCTATTTAGCCTATTCTGGGGGAATAGCTTGCTGGATAATGCCCGTTGCACGGTCCTCAAAATCATCTAGAATCGACAGCGATGTGTGGCGACGAATATTTATTATGTACTTTATACCATACACATACATGTGCAAATCATCAATACGTATATGCTTCGTAGCCAGGGCCGGTTTCTACTCCTCCGGGTATGCCGCTGAATGACGGCTTGTCATTCATGAAGCTGATGATAACATTAGTGGTTTCGTCCAAAGGAGTCGGTGCTGGCCCGCCTCCTGTCTTCACTGACTCTCTTTTTTCGAATCCATTCGCTTTCTTAGCTTTCATTTGTAGATTGTTCCAAAGAGTTTTCAACTCCGCCACAGTTCTGCTACCCACACCTATGGCGTTGATCTTTCCGGCGATCTCCTCCCATTTCTCGTGCTTCATTTTTGCAGTTAAGCTGCTTGAAAATTGTCCGAATAGAATGTTATAATTGTCCTTGACGAGGTCGGCCAGATAGGATTTTTCACTTGCTGTGAAGTTCGCCTTCCGTTTCTTCGCAATTTGATGATTTTCGGGATGAATAAGCATGATTTGCGTTGCGTCAACGTCCGCCATTTTGGATATGATTAAATCGGCTAATTACGTACTTAAGTCGGCTAATTATGTGATTAGTTAAATATGTACTTAAGTCGCTTCGTGAAACAGATTTTTGAGTATGATTAAAGGGAGAGTTTACTCTAGGTTCTAGGATTAGGGTTAGGGTTTTTTCAGCTAATTTAGGTTANGTGGCCACATCGCAGACGTGATCCAGGTATCGTGGACGTACTCAACAACCTGTTGACCTGCAGGAGTGGTAGCCCGAGCCTGCAAAATATTGAACATTTCGGGTATATGCTCATGAGGAATTAGTGGTAGGGCCATTATTTTTCGAAGATACCTGCACATGCGATAATTCCCTCGGTATGTATGAACAAGACCGAGATTTTGGATTTTCCGCCACACTGCTTGTGTCCAATGGAATGAGCATTGAGCACCCCATGACACGGACCTCCGGTACAACTTCGGCCAGAGACTTGCAGACAGCGCACTCGAAATCTGTAACAATGCTCTGTAAGCAATAGTCATTAGGCAAAATCTCAATGAGGTTTCGCAAAACGGCACTGTAATCTCGGCGGTTCTTGCCAGACATGAGCGCAAAAGCAAGAGGAACTTGTTTGATGTAGCCGTCACTCTGAACAAAGGCATGCACAGAAAACAACTGTATGAAGGGGGCACGAACGACTTTGAAAGTCAAATCAAGGTACCAGCGGGTAGTCTTTGCTAGCAGGGTTATCATTAGGGGAAGGGCAAACAGCAGGTGTCTGCGTTCACGCACTGTTCGCGTTGTCGCGCCGCATGAACCCATCTGGAACAAAAGTATTATCTATATCAAAATCAAGATTGCGGGGATGGGGACGCCGCATCTGCTGCCTTTTTCTGTTTGCAGTGCGGGCCAGGTGATCTATGCAGGGTAGTGCATCTATAGGGCCACCATTACATTTCTCAGCAAGTGCCTGAGAGACGATGCTTGGGGCGGAGCGGAAGATGCTCCTCGTTGCCTTTCTCTTTACGTCAGCAATCACTTTAAGAGCTGTTGAGGCACCCGGCACAGGCTGGTGACAATGTGGTTGGGGACCTGCAATGAGTGTCTTGTCATTGTTATTCTGCTTAACGCGTGCCAAGCATGTTTCGCGCTTATTTCGGACGCTGCAACGCCAGGTGGTAGTGACGTCATTAGACCTGTACAAGGTGTACGTGAATCCTTGGTCATCCGCAAGCTTGACGCGGCCACGCTGCGATGCGGGGTCGATGACTTCATACTGGAGGGGCGGTGGGGGCATTTCGGGTTCTTCGTCCGTCGTGGAATCGTCTGAAACAGAATCATCATAGCGGACAATTATAGGTTCTGGCTCAGCTGCAATGTCGTATATGTAAAATAGAGATGTGCAATCGTAAGTTATCAAGCAGTAATGCTGTCATATTATAAGCTCACACATCAGCATTTATATGTCAATGTATGCAAAACATAAGCTAGTGCTATACGTCTTATCTAAGCTAATTCCGATAATCTAAGTGAACATATAGACACGCACGCACACTCATTCATACAATACTAAAGTAAAAGACCTGAAATAAATTTGTAACAGTGCACTGTAGTTGCCACAAATGTCCCGGGTTGTAGGGGGTACACTACTGCCCAGCCAACATTTCAGCAACTACCCACACTGCTACGACTAATGGAAACATGAACACCAACGCATAGTGTACAATAATACACAGCTAAAATAAATTTAATCTAAGGACCATTTAAGTTTAATACCGCAAGCTAAAGCTAGCATAAGTGACCACGTTTTAGTTTAATACCTCAATCTAAGGACCATTTAAGTTTAATACCGCAAGCTAAAGCTAGCATAAGTGACCACGTTTTAGTTTAATACCTCAATCTAAGGAACCTAGTATTTGCTTGTTGACTGACATGCATTGATCACAGGAGTAAACCTCAGTTCGATTGGACCAGACACTTTCGCAAATGCTAACACATGTTGCATGGAACCATTCCTTACATATCATACATTCAGCCATTGGCACCCCTTTCTTTGCTGGAAGCCTACACACACAGTATACAGGCTCAGTCCACAAACAATGAACCAATTTTGGAATTCGGCGAGTTCTGTCACACACAGGAAAAGGTGTGAGAGTTTTGTTTTTGAAACAATTATACAAATGTTGGCGCATTTCGGAGTGCCTGAAAAAGTCTTGTGCAGGATTTACTCTATTGGCCAAACAGACCATGATTGCAATTGCAAAAACTCCACAGTCATTTCCACCATCTTGACGATGCATATTTATGGACTCGATAGTTATATCCTTTTTTGTAGTGCGCAGAAGTGCAGCAGCCTGGTTAAAAAGGCCGTCTGGGGCTTTACGACCTGACAGTGTGTCATATACCTGCACATTTTTGTTTCCAAATATGCTGGACACAACCACCCAGTGATTTCCACAAACATGGAGTGGCTGAATGAACTGTACCACAACCTGAGTGAAACTTGATTGAGTCTGAGCAAGAAGAACAGACATAAGACTAAGTGATCACTCGCCAACCATGATCCTTCCAGAATTGATTCCAATTTCTGATTTTCTAGTTGAACTGAGCCAATGTTTACTTTCCTGACCTTTTTTACTGAATTGGGGGTACATTTGCTACTTCAATCACTTCCTTATTACATTTTCTACGTTTAGCAACGACGGCACCTTCATTTAATGTATCACTTCCTGACAGAAGCAACAAACTGACAGCTGCGTTAAAACTGGGCGTATTGTGTTCCTCGACACCAAAACTAGCTTTTCTTTTATTTACTGCTTTTACATGAGGTGCTGCCTTTGCAACATCTGGGCACAACGGGCGAAGTAGTTTACAACTGCCTTCTTTTTCGTTACTTTCTCTATTGTATGGCTTTAAATGACTTAAATTCACTTTAAATTTTAATACATCCCCTAAAGCGTCTTTTAACATTGCACAACTATTTACGATGATAGCTGTAATGTAAGGACCGAGCCAATCATGTGCCAACCTGTCACCTTTCCTTCCAATCTTTCTCTCATAATACGACAAAGAACTTCTTGGC
>NW_014579464.1:18193-27636 GCF_000485595.1 Priapulus caudatus
TACACGGCGCATATATAGCAGTCACCTATAAGCGCACAGTTGTCTGGCAACAGAATTAACCAGCGACTACAATATCTTATTATTCTTATATTATATTATATGATTATACTCTATTGTTATATGACAGTTATATGATATGATAGCTATAGTGTAACGCTTAGTTCTTACTCGACTTAGCTTCTTGTGATCGTATCTGGTTCCGCGTATAAGATCGTTACTAAATGATTGCGTATAGGCAATTCCGTTATCTACAAATAACGGAAGACTGAGGTACGTATATAAACATACAAACGTCTTTAATAAAACATATAGTCTACTACCGTAGCATCAAACAGTACAGAAAGATACGTGACAGAAACATAACTTACATATCGAGAAGTGGTGTATGTAGCGGTTCCTCCTGAAATGGACAACGTTGTTTCCAGATCTGTGATTAGGTAGTTGTTCATGGCCTTCACGAGAGTGTTCCCAAACCCCATTGTCCAGAGATATTAGAGACCAGCACTACGCGCTTCAGAGCTTCGTAACCGGGTGAAGTTGTCTTCATCCACTGCAGACCTTCACTTGGCAAGTTTCCCTCGATATCTGCGTGCATGCACTTGCCATGGCCGCCGTCTCCACCGTCCATTCGTGGATGCCGCGAACGTGCTGGAGACAGCTCTACCAAAGACCCTGTAATGTTAACCATATCATATACCAAGCACACATTGTCATTTAACCTGTATAAATGTGGCCCACCGTACTCATGAGCAACAACTGCAAAACAGTGCAAGTCGTGGCATTTTTTACTGAATCAAACTTTTTCTGGGTGATATTAGATAAAACATGTACCTGCAGTTTGTGAATTGAGCCATCGGCTTCGCGGCAGCAAAACCAAAAGTGGTTCACTATGTGTTTGATCCACGGCCGCAGTTCTTCGCAGCCAGCCTTCTGAGCGGCCTGAAGTACAATTACATAGTTAGAACGTGAACAACTATAATGTATAGTAGAACCACATAAATTTGTTCTGTATTAAAGCTTTCCCATATATACGCACAATTTGATTATTGAAAACACGTGAAACACACGTGTAAAACATCAATTAGTATGTGCACTCCATTTAAAATCTTTAAAACAATATAATCTACCTTATTCAACCGCTTGCCCAAGTTTTTAGCACCGTGCCAAACGTCGTAGGAATGGGGTATGACCCGGGGGTGGTTCTTTCCTGTGTAATACGCAATAGAATGTCTGTTAGCAATATGGTGATGTCTGCACTATCACACTGTAAAAAAAAGCATCGTCGTTTAACCATTTCGTGAAAGCTCGCCATGCCGCAAAACCTTACTGCGAAGTGCTTCGCATTCTCCATGACCTTGTCATCACAACGGTTCTTTACTTACTCATGTAGGCGGTGATTTGTGGATGGGCGTCAGTGACCACCTCCGTCACATTGACGTTCTCATGTGCCAGCAACGCCATGACACGGATCAGGCACTCCTTCTCCATGTTTGGGGACTTCTTTCCCACGTGGCGCTTGTCGATGGTGATAATGGTCACCACTGAAAGGGTTTCGTGGTCCATAACGACGTAGGTGCAGAACATCGCCGAATGTCCTGGCGAGTCGTTGCGCGCATCACCTACATACAAACATGAGCGTACGTGAGGGTAATTGAATGGCATTATAACTACCAGCAAAGGTTCGAAGACGTGAAGAAGGAATGCAGTAGTGGTGCAATAGCACATGTAAATATTGATCAATATGGCATGCACCTATAACACATAAATGAAGATGTTCAAGTGCAACTGCACTAGCTTACCCAAAATTAGAAATCCTTATATGTGCGTATTTGGCGAGTGTCTCCTGCTGGCAATGATGAGCCATTCTCCTCGATGGCTGGCACGGGCGTAAAGCTTTGAAATATCATCGAAAGGTGGAGCACTCATCATGAAGCATTCATTGAACTTCATTGAGGAAGTGCATCCTTGCTGGTAGCTGCTGCCTGGATATGTGATGTCTGCTGGCAAGAAGAAGGTGCTACCTCACTTGTTGACAAAAATAGCTGGGAGGCCCACGACTCGTAGAGCTTGGCTTGTGGCCGATTTTTGCATGGCCTGTATACATAGTTGACACATGACAGAATTTGTTTCAACGTCTGCCAATTTTTATCATTTGTTATGCACTACAAACAAATATTGTTTGGCACATCAATTTTTGATTCTGTTCAGTAAGCATGTAGACGTATGATGCACTAACTTAAGAAGCAACTAGGTTAATTAATACAAACATCATTTAATTATTGTTTGTGCAATAGCTGAGTAAGCATATTTACCCAGTCTATGAAAAGGCATGTTCCATTCGATTTGGTAGAGACTACAATCTCTTCTGCGCAATCAGCATATTCGCAGAACTTGCTGGTAACACGCTGTGCTAGCTCAACGATGCATGCCTCATACGCCAAGCAGCACCGCATGCCTGCAGCTACTTTGGATCCGTCACCTACAAAATCACAGATGAAAATAACAATGAATAAAAATTAAGACTTTTCAGCAAGGCATAAGAAAAACAGATTTTTGTTTCCGCTGACTTTTTTTATCAAATATTTTTTATTTATTTTTGTATTCTAGCAATACTTGTTTTATCTTATAACATCCAATATAATGACTTCAAAGTCAAATCATGCATTCACCGATCGATATCACGTTGGGAATTAAAAAAAACAAACTTTTTGGCCGATCACAATAAAGTTTTCGACACGGGGTTTAAAATGGACTCGGTCGGGTTAGCGGAAACAAACGTCTTATTTTATAGGCCTAATATGCATGATTTCGCTGTATGCATGCTTTGGCTTGCATATTTAACATGTAGGCTATAATGTCATGAACAACAGACCGCAGCAAGACGTACATGTGTTTTCACGCTACATTGCTAAGGAAGCATGTTGAAATGCATGGAAGTGCTTACTGGTACATCAAACTGCTCCAGGTCAGTCTCGTCATCTGCAGCATCGCCTTCGACATCGTGCACCAGCTCATCCATCCCAACAGCCAATCCTGCTGGTATGCGCCGACCGTAATCCAGGCTGCAATGGGCAACCGTAAATGCTACTTTATTACAAATTTGATGGTTGCAAAGTCTGAGATGCAAACACTGCAGTGAATACTCATTGGCGAACAGCTGTAATTTGTGAAAATATAAAGTATGTAATTTGTGATGAGTTTCTTCATTGAAAGTTGATTATAATTACATAACTTACCATAGTTCGATGTCAGATCCCTCTGAGCCCTCTATTTCGTCTTCGGATGGCACCCACGTTGGATCATCATCATGCTCTTTAGCAACGACACTGAATATGACATGAAATTATACATAAATATTATTATTATTATATTTATTTATATTGCGCATTTTTACATAAAATGATCAAAGGCGCAGCACATCAACATCACAACCGACTGAACAATATAATATAACTACAATACTTGCAATTTACACACACACGGTTACAATGTAATCTTACAGCCGAAATTGTTAGTTGCAATCAGCAACACTCACTTGGTGACCAATGCTGTATGCAGTCAACATGTGTTCATTTACTATCCTTGTATCAAAGCAAAAGGCAATTTTAGTAACTCACAAGGACATGCTCAGGTCACATCCTGGCTCTGGCTCTCCACCAGCCTCTGCTTCCGATGCAGAACCATGCCTGAATGGTAGAGTTTCTGGCTCTGACTCAGTCAGAGCTGCTATGCCACTGATTGACGAGGCCACAGAACTGCAAAATAGTACACGATGTGATACACTGTGCGAACGTCATCGTGTATTACAATAAAAAAACAGNGTGCGCCGAATGCATAGGCCGGCGCACGGATCCATAGCTGCCAGCGAAGAGTCGAAACTTTTATGGCGAATACAATGAAGTGGCGGAGGTGCATTGAGGTATTATTGTAAGTTCATCAGCATTCGAAGTTCATTGGAAATATGAAGCAAAGAAGATTGTAAGTTCATTGGAAATATTCCGACAACTGTCTCTGTGTGGCCCGCTGTCTCTGTGTCGACACTGATGGTGTGTGTTGCAATGTACACGTATGCAGTCTTCTAACTTCAACCCCCAGGGCCTTTCTGCTAAGGTTGCCTGGTTAATTACTGATACGGCTAATTGCACAGAAGCCGCTAACCTTAAGGCTATGTTACAAGCAAGTTAGCATGCCTCAGAGAGTCAAAGGGTACATAAAGGAAGTGACGCTACCACAGCGTATACCACACGAATACCACAAGAATAGAAACATATATGAAATATATAAGCATATATGAGGGGGTCCATGCCCCCCCCCTTCGGCATCCGGAATACTCTGTAATTTCCAGTGGCATCTGGAATACTCCATAACTTTGGGCTGGCATCTGGAATACTATTTAACGTGCAGCCAGCACCAGAATAATACATAAGGAAACAGTAAGGAATAGTTGCTTGACCATTTCTAATTTGTAATGACATTGTTTTTCTAATTTATTACGTAAAATCCCTATAACCATTCATCACATCGTGTCTAAGCTGAAATGGAAAGAGCGCTAGTTCAATTGTAACGGGCATAGTTGCAACATCGGGCCAAAGATGACGTCGCAGAAAACTGAATGTAGAAGCAACCAATGTGCTGTATCACTAGTCAGGGCTGGATTCATGGTCGTTACTGGCTAAAACAGAGTGACACCCCACATAATCCCGATGTCCTCCCAGAAGAGGATGACCTGTGACAGATGCATGTACCCATTGAGTGCCTCGACGAATTGAAGGTGAAGGCGAAGAGAGAGCTGGTCATGTTGACCACATAACATGAATTTCCTGCCAGAATTCGAATCATTATGGATATTACTGACTTCAGTACACGGAAATGACTTCTGAGAGTTACGGCCCTTGTGTTAAAATTCGTGGGACGCTTCAGGAAGGGCCAAGTGACAGCAGATGTCACTGCGAGAGACATACAACAAGCAGAGGAGTGTTGGATGATGCATTATTTCCAACATGGAAAACTGAACTTGGCCTCTTTGAGGATGGAGGACTCTTGAGATGTAAGGAACGTCTGGAAAAGATGAGTGCTCGTCATTCCCACAAATATCCCATCCTCTTCAATACGAAGCATGCGTTTACGAAGCTGCTTATCGTAGCCTGTCATGAGAGGACGATGGACAGTGGGGTAAAATCAACCCTGACACAGTTGACATCCAAATAGTGGATAATGGGCGGCCGGCCCGCCCGGCGGAGGCGCCCCAGTTTCAATGAATCGTGTATGAGCTAACGCTGCCAGGTCAAGACAGCATCACTCACGGCATTTAACGTTTCGAAATAGGACACGTGAACGATGTAAGAGAAGTCGAGGTAGATGAAATGGAGCGACTATTGAAGATGAATATAGTAATGGTTTGGGACGTATTTGAGGTATATTTGTGGTTCGATAGTGACGGATGTTATTTTAGTTGCGGTGTATTGGTTGCGGTTGCTTTTGGCAGGAAGCAATTTCTATGTTGAAATGAATTCTAATTCATGACAAAAGTAACTGGACAATATTGGTTGTTGTTTTCAATGTGCAGTGCATTGAGCATTTCATGGTATTAAAGAATTGCTGCACTGATCATTGCTAGATTGAGCATTTCTGTTTGCAATCTATCCCGACATGTGACACCACCCTCCAGCCAATCCCCATGGAAACAAGGAAGACGACCTTGGAGCAGGTTTTAGTTGGAAAAGAAATGTAATTCCAATGAACAATTTCAATTTAATCGTGCAAGCGTGACTAATCCGAGCTTCATACACATTATGTAAAGCGATTATCATTTGAAGGAGCTTTTTGTGAGGTGATATAAAGAACAATTTAAATCGAAGGAAAGTCATTGAAATTGCACGAAGCGTCTTTTGTCCACACTGATTGAAGCAAATTGGAGTTTCATAAAGTAATTTCTTCGATCGTAACTATTGTTTTTATAACACGTCTAGATACGTGTATTTCACTTGACCGTATTGTATCAATAGTTTGGATAATTTATTGGTGAATTGACCATTCACATGAGTGGAAATGTGAGGTAATGATTTTATGTGAAGTGAAAAAGTACTTGCAATTACATTTCTTTAGCAAATATTACTTGGAGTTAATCTCTTTGTTCAACATGTCAGTTTGAAGTGATTATATTTGAAATGACTTTGTATAGCAATTGTACATTATCATCGTCATTATGCACTTATTACAATGAAAGTAAATATTAGTCGACTTCGTGCAGATGCAAGAATCTGTTCATTTTGATGATACATGTATAGAGTCGACTCGTTATAAAGAACACTGATATATGTATAAGAAACTGTCGTTGTAACAGTCTTTTTCCTGGTTGGTAGGCTCGTCAGTTAGTTATTGACATTTTGAGTAACCTTGATATAACAACATTGTAAGATATTAAAGTAATTTGACTGCTCGCAACGAGTTTGTTATAAGGAGTGCACTGAAGATGTAGTAATTTTTTGTAGTCGATATATATGCTTGCTTATTATAGCTGCTGTATATATATGCATTATATATGCATGGTATATAGCGATTTACTTATTAACATAGCAGTCCTTATAGATACGAGTTTCGTTCTTGCTGATTGCAAGGAATTGTGGAATTTTGCATGGTAAAACTTCGTGTACATTTCCCATATATTGTGTATGACTTCATACTTTCTTTGACAGCAATATTGTTTCGTGATAAATAAATTGCAATACTGAATATACATAGTATTTGTGTGTCTATTTGTAGCTGTCATGGGAGCAAGGCTTGATATTTGCACCCATGCATATATGTTGAAACGTGCACCCCTTAGGGTGCAATTGTGACCGAATATGCTCGGGAAATGCACTCTATACTGGGGTGTAATTTGCGAGTACACCCTATGTGAGAATGTGTTACGTCATCTTAGTGCGGCCAGCTAGCTGTGCCGCACTCAGACGCTCACTGTGCCGCATGCGGCACGCGTGCCGCAGGTTAAGAAGCACTGATTTAATGTATCACTTCCTGACAGAAGCAACAAACTGACAGCTGCGTTAAAACTGGGCGTATTGTGTTCCTCGACACCAAAACTAGCTTTTCTTTTATTTACTGCTTTTACATGAGGTGCTGCCTTTGCAACATCTGGGCACGACGGGCGAAGTAGTTTACAACTGCCTTCTTTTTCGTTACTTTCTCTATTGTATGGCTTTAAATGACTTAAATTCACTTTAAATTTTAATACATCCCCTAAAGCGTCTTTTAACATTGCACAACTATTTACGATGCTAGCTATAATGTAAGGACCGAGCCAATCATGTGCCAACCTGTCACCTTTCCTTCCAATCTTTCTCTCATAATACGACAAAGAACTTCTTGGCCAACTGAAAAATCAAATGACTTACACCTTTTTGATTTTCTAGCTGCATACTGTTTCTTCTGCTTCTCATGTGCCTTCTCTATATTTTTTTAAACATCCTTAAATATACCTTTCATCTTTTTAATATTTTCTTCAACGTCATCTTTGTGTGGTGGTGTTATTGTTGGGAGGGCTGGATTTCCTATCTGGTGCAATTCCTGTTTCTCTTTCAGGGCAAATTCTGAAAAAAGATTAGGAAATTGTCCAAACATGAGATAATATGGGGAATATTTAGTTGATTCTTGGCGACTAGTGTTAATCCCATACACAACTGGCGCTACAAAATTATCTCAATTGTTCTGTTCTGAATTGACTAATTTACTCAATGATCTTTTTACAGTTTGATTCGTTCTCTCATCCTGACCATTCGTTTGAGGGTGATATGCTGAAGTTAGCATATGTTTTATTCCAAATTGTTTTAACATCGAATCATTTAGATAGTTAACAAATTCTTTACCTCGATCACTTATAATTTTTTGTGGTGCACCAAACTGGAAGAATATTCTGCACAGACACTGAAATGTACTCGATGCTGTTTTGTCTTTAATAGGAAAAGCAAACACAAATTTCGTATACAAATCTGTTAAGGTAAACACATATCTATTGCCAGCAGCTGTTTCTGGAAAGGGACCAATCAAATCATGACCAACTGTTTTCCAGGGTCCTGATGTTTTTCATGGTGTTAGTTCAGGGGCTATCGTTTTATTTTTTTCCATTTTTTGGCACTTGTCACAACTACGAATGATATGTTTGTTACCATATCATATGTTTATTATAGTCATATATATAGTCTCTCATAACGTCTTCAAGAAAGTGCTAGGAATGCTTCAATTGAAATAGATAGGCATGTCTCCACCATTATACATTCAACGACACCGAGATACATATATATAGAAAACTTGATATTTCATTTTGCTTCTTATTCTTACATGATATTATATTCAAGGGTATCATATTATATTGTAGCAACGCTGTCGCCGGCCACGCGCCGCTGCCCGCGTAGCCCAGTGAAACGGCAGTTGTAACCAACATCAGTTTACTCTAATTTTATTATCACATTCGTAAGTTTAGTCAAGCAATTACACGGCGCATATATAGCAGTCACCTATAAGCGCACAGTTGTCTGGCAACAGAATTAACCAGCGACTACAATATCTTATTATTCTTATATTATATTATATGATTATATTCTATTGTTATATGACAGTTATATGATATGATAGCTATAGTGTAACGCTTAGTTCTTACTCGACTTAGCTTCTTGTGATCGTATCTGGTTCCGCGTATAAGATCGTTACTAAATGATTGCGTATAGGCATCTACAAATAACGGAAGACTGAGGTACGTATATAAACATACAAACGTCTTTAATAAAACATATAGTCTACTACCGTAGCATCAAACAGTACAGAAAGATACGCGGCAGAAACATAACTTACATATCGAGAAGTGGTGTATGTAGCGGTTCCTCCTGAAATGGACAACGTTGTTTCCAGATCTGTGATTAGGTAGTTGTTCATGGCCTTCACGAGAGTGTTCCCAAACCCATTTTTTACTGAATCAAACTTTTTCTGGGTGATATTAGATCAAACATATACCTGCAGTTTGTGAATTAAGCCATCGGCTTCGCGGCAGCAAAACCAAAAGTGGTTCACTATGTGTTTGATCCACGGCCGCAGTTCTTCGCAGCCAGCCTTCTGAGCGGCCTGAAGTACAATTACATAGTTAGAACGTGAACAACTATAATGTATAGTAGAACCACATAAATTTGTTCTGTATTAAAGCTTTCTCATTGCATATACGCACAATTTGATTATTGAAAACACGTGAAACACACGTGCAAAACATCAATTAGTATGTGCACTCCATTTTAAATCTATAAAACAATATAATCTACCTTATTCAACCGCTTGCCCAAGTTTTTAGCACCGTGCCAAACGTCGTAGGAATGCCTGACCCGGGGGTGGTTCTTTCCTGTGTAATACGCAATAGAATGTCTGTTAGCAATATGGTGATGTCTGCACTATCACACTGT
>NW_014579464.1:28755-32720 GCF_000485595.1 Priapulus caudatus
CCACAACCTGAGTGAAACTTGATTGAGTCTGAGCAAGAAGAACAGACATAAGACTAAGTGATCACTCGCCAACCATGATCCTTCCAGAATTGATTCCAATTTCTAATTTTCTAGTTGAACTGAGCCAATGTTTACTTTCCTGAGCTTTTTTTACTGAATTGGGGGTACATTTGCTACTTCAATCACTTCCTTATTACATTTTCTACGTTTAGCAACGACGGCACCTTCATTAAATGTATCACTTCCTGACAGAAGAAACAAACTGACAGCTGCGTTAAAACTGGGCGTATTGTGTTCCTCGACACCAAAACTAGCTTTTCTTTTATTTTGTAACGCTTTCCCCCTGTGGCGTGGTGGTTGATCAGGCCGTGATCGTTCCACAGGGGCGACACGTCAGGTCGTGCACCTCGACTGCCAGGCGCGTTCCGTTATGATCAACCAACGATAAAACAGAGCAGAAACACGGGTATTAAAGGTACTCGGCTACGTACTGTAGCCTCTTTTAATTGGTGCTAGTAATCACAATATACATTCGACATACGTGATAGTTCAGTGTTCTTACGTGATCCGAAGCTCGTGGTGCCGGTTGTCTTGAGCGTCGTGCCTCTTCCTGGTTGGCTAGTGCTGACTCTGGCGAGACTCCAGCGGCAGGTGACTGCGTCCCTGAGTCGGGTCGAGTGCTTAACAACGGTTATATGGCACCTTATATACTCGCTAGCCGTGGTATGTCACGTGGTATAGAGGACACACGAAACGTGCACTAGATCACGACGAGAAGCCAAAATCGTTACACCACGGAGGATTCAATGAAGCTGAAGCTGCACGCCCACGCGCACACAGTAAGAAGCCAAAATCGTTACACCACACCTCCCTTTCCTTAAGGCTTTTGGCACCGCCATAAAGTCTTATCAGGGCGCTATTAACGCCAAAATCCTTACAATTTACTGCTTTTACATGAGGTGCTGCCTTTGCAACATTTGGGCACGACTGGCGAAGTAGTTTACAACTGCCTTCTTTTTCGTTAGTTTCTGTATTGTATGGCTTTAAATGACTTAAATTCACTTTAAATTATAATACATCCCCTAAAGCATCTTTTAACATTGCACAACTATTTACGATGCTAGCTATAATGTAAGGACCGAGCCAATCATGTGCCAACCTGTCACCTTTCCTTCCAATCTTTCTCTTATAATACGACAAAGAACTTCTTGGCCAACTGAAAAATCAAATGACTTACACCTTTTTGATTTTCTAGCTGTATACTGTTTCTTCTGCTTCTCATGTGCCTTCTCTATATTTTTTTAAACATCCTCAAATATACCTTTCATCTTTTTAATATTTTCTTCAACGTCATCTTTGTGTGGTGGTGTTCTTGTTGGAAGGGCTGGGTTTCCTATCTGGTGCAATTCCTGTTTCTCTTTCAGGCCAAATTCTGAAAAAAAATTAGGAAATCGTCCAAACATGAGATAATATGGGGAATATTTAGTTGATTCCATTACTTATTGCGGGGCTGGCCCATGAAGATGGGAGCAAGCTCTTAGGAGAGACCTGCACGTTCTCTCTCCCGAAGCGAATTCATCCCAGAGCTTGAAAAGTCTGCCCTGCATTCGCACATATTTCTTTCGCTGCTGGCGTTTCAGCTTTCTTTCTGAAAGTAATTTAAGCTGAATGCTGACGAATTTTGCTTCTTTGTGCAGCAGGTCAATTAATTTGTACAGCTCCAGCCGCGGCCTGTGTGCACGCTGGTTAAGGTGGAAGTGCCAGCCTTCCACGTCATTGTTTGTTCTTACGCTCTGCTGGTAGACACTCCACGCTGAAGGTGGCCACATCGCAGACGTGATCCAGGTATCGTGGACGTACTCAACAACCTGTTGACCTGCAGGAGTGGTAGCCCGAGCCTGCAAAATATTGAACATTTCGGGTATATGCTCATGAGGAATTAGTGGTAGGGCCATTATTTTTCGAAGATACCTGCACATGCGATAATCCCCTCGGTATGTACGAACAAGACCGAGATTTTAGGATTTTCCGCCACACTGTTTGTGTCCAATGGAATGAGCACCCCATGACACGGACCTCCGGTACAACTTCGGCCAGGGACTTCCAGACAGCGCACTCGAAATCTGTAACAACACTGTAAGCAATAGTCATTAGGAAAAATCTCGACAAGGTTGCGCAGAACGGCACTGTAATCTCAGCGGTTCTTGCCAGACATGGGCGCAAAAGCAAGAGGAACTTGTTTGATGTAGCCGTCACTCTGAACAAAGGCATGCACAGAAAACAACTGTATGAAGGGTGCACGAACGACTTTGAAAGTCGAATCAAGGTACCAGCGGGTAGTCTGTGCTAGCAGGGTTATCATAAGGGGAAGGGCAAACAGCAGGTGTCTGCGTTCACGCACTCTTATGTCGCGCCGCATGAACCCATCTGCAACAAAGGTATTATCTATATCAAAATCAAGATTGCGGGGATGGGGACGCCGCATCTGCTGCCTTTTTCTGTTTGCAGTGCGGGCCAGGTGATCTATGCAGGGTAGTGCATCTATAGGGCCACCATCACATTTCTCAGCAAGTACCTCAGAGACGATGCTCGGGGCGGAGCGGAAGATGCTCCTCGTTGCCTTTCTCTTTACGTCAGCAATCACTTTAAGAGCTGTTGAGGCACCCGGCACAGGCTGGTGACAATGTGGTTGGGGACCTGCAATGAATGTATTGTCATTGTTATTCTGCTTAACGCGTGCCAAGCATGTTTCGCGCTTATTTCGGACGCTGCAACGCCAGGTGGTAGTGACGTCATTAGACCTGTACAAGGTGTACGTGAATCCTTGGTCATCCGCAAGCTTGACGCGGCCACGCTGCGATGCGGGGTCGATGACTTCATACTGGAGGGGCGGTGGTGGCATTTCGGGTTCTTCGTCCGTCGTGGAATCGTCTGAAACAGAATCATCATAGCGGACAATTATAGGTTCTGGCTCAGCTGCAATGTCGTATATGTAAAATAGATATGTGCAATCGTTAGTTATCAAGCAGTAATGCTGTCATATTATAAGCTCACACATCAGCATTTATATGTCAATGTATGCAAAACATGTCCTAGTACCATACGTCTTAACTACGCTAATTCCGATAATCTAAGTAAACATATGGACACGCATACTCATTGATACAATACTAAAGTAAAAGAGACCTGAAATAAATTTGTAACAGTGCACGGTAGTTGCCACAAATGTTCCGGGTTGTAGGGGGTACACTACTGCCCAGCCAACATTTAAGCAACTACCCACACTGCTACGACTAATGGAAACATGAACACCAACGCATAGTGTACAATAATACACAGCTAAAATAAATTTAATCTAAGGACCATTTAAGTTTAATACCGCAAGCTAAAGCTAGCATAAGTGACCACGTTTTAGTTTAATACCTCAATCTAAGGATAATTTAAGTTTAATACCGCAAGCTAAAGCTAGCATAAGTGACCACGTTTTAGTTTAATACCTCAATCTGAGGAACCTAGTATCTGCTTGTTGACTGACATGCATTGATCACAGGAGTAAACTTCAGTTCGATTGGACCAGACACTTTCGCAAATGCTAGCACATGTTGCATGGAACCATTCTTTACATATCCAACATTCAACCATTGGCACCCCTTTCTTTTCTGGAAGCCTGCACACAGTATACAGACTCGGTCCACAAACAATGAACCAATTTTGGAATTCGGCGAGTTCTGTCACACACAGGAAAAGGTGTGAGAGTTTTGTTTTTGAAACAATTGTAGCGTTTTACGTGTCTTTCCTCGACACCAGGGGGCGCCACCTGACAATACGCAGTAACTAACAGTTTACCTCACGTATAGTGCAGTGCAACACGGTGGATAGTGGCAACGAGAAATACGAGATAGATGTTCCTGCCTTATGTGTCGTATATCGTCGCCACCTCAGCCTCCACTCCCCCACGAGCGCCT
>NW_014579465.1:0-491 GCF_000485595.1 Priapulus caudatus
AGAGAGAGAGAGAGAGAGAGAGAGAGAGAGAGAGAGAGAGAGAGAGGGTGAAGCAATGACAGCTATACATCACGTTCTCGCTCATTCGACGGCGCGACATGATAAGACGTTGTACGTTATGGTTTTACTTGTGAGCGTGACGTCACGCGTGTCGCCCGTCACTGCGGATAGAGGGCGGTGCGAGCGCTACTATTAATACAGCTTCGTTGTTATTGCTTTCTTTCGTCTAGAAAGGTAATATGGGGCGTGCACGGGGGCGGGCAGACCTGATTTACAGGACGGGCGACAACAGCGCGCGCGCGCGTGATGACGTGTGCCGTATGGCGTATCGATTCGCGGCTATAGACGTGACAAAGAAAGGTCATGTCTCCCTCTCGCTCGCTCGCTCGCGCGCACGCTTTCTCTCTTTCTCTCGCTCTCTATCTTGCGCGCGCTCTCTCTCTCTCTCTCTCTCTCTCTCTCTCTCTCTCTCTCTCTCTCTCTCTCTCTCT
>NW_014579465.1:1506-2894 GCF_000485595.1 Priapulus caudatus
TATATATAATTAGTGATATAATAGTAATAATAAGTTTGTGCTGTTTGCTATATTACTATTATTAAATATCATTATGTATATGTATGTATGTATATATAGCTCTCACACGCATAAATATATATATATATTATATATATATATAATATATATAATGTATTGAGACCATCGCAATAGTTTCCTATTTTAATAAACTCACCTTCAATTAGCAATTAGAGATGGATCCGCGAACCCTGCTGAGCTAAACTCAATCTGGTTGTCAGGACAGCTGAAATTGAAATTCCGTTGCCGGGTAACCCTCTCTTCTCCTTTCGTGCCTCACTTGCACTTGCAGACTAGACAGACTGGACGATGGCGCCCCCTACGTTGATTCGAGGCGGAAAATTTGCCGAGTTAGATGGAGTCTACTGTAATTAACTGTTACTGTCTACTGTTAATTAAGCAAAACTAGTATACTATGTTTCCGACCAAGGACCACAATGTAAATAAGTGTGCTAGTCATGCTTTTTGTGTATATATCCCTGATAGTTAACCAATTTTATGAATTCAGAATTTTATTGTAAAAGTATGCTATGACTGAGTATGTGGGCCTATTGTATAATGATGGATAATTGCCTAAATAAATAAATAAATAAAAATAAAATGTATTGCTGTTTATGTAAAATTAGTCCCACAAAGATTTAACTTTAAATCGGTTGGTGATTAAACATTCTGGCAGGTATGACCCTCTTGTATATATGCATAATTGCATTTAAGTAATGCAGTTGATCAGGAACTTTACGGACAGCAAAACACAGTCAAAATAAATTCCTGCATGGTATAGCCCACGTACAGTTGCCGGAGGCAAGTGTGCCTGCGGCAACTGTACGCGGGCTGTAGTACTAGAGCTAGCACGGTAATACGGGGTAATACCTTGAACATCATGTATGTAAGTCTAAGATGATCTTAGATCCACTGAAGAATCTGTAACCCTTGCTCAGGTTGTTTTTGGGTGCCTTTGAATGTGCTTGTACAATAAATTCCACATCTGACATGCTTAAATCTAGCACACAAGTCAAATTCTGTGTCCAAATTGACCCAGACACTTCATTTGTGAAGTGATTTGATGCCATCACTACTCTACTCTCTCTACTCTACTACTACTACTAGTGCTCATAGGGTCTATGTCCCCCAGGGTACTGCCGGAACGTACCCTGGGTACGGTCCGGTATACCGGAACGTACCCTGGTAACTATCTGATATGGTTAGGGTTAGGGTTATGGTTCGGGTTAGGGTTAGGGAGTAGGCGTAGGCGACTCCCTAGACTCGTTAGTGGAGTAGGCAAGGTACGGTCCGGCATATTATATAGTATACAAGGGTATGTTCCGGCAGTACCCTGGGGGACATAGACC
>NW_014579465.1:6804-9198 GCF_000485595.1 Priapulus caudatus
AAATTATTGCATTATATGTTATAACGCTTGTACTATACATTAGAATACTTGCACTATATGATCTCATGCTTACACTTCGCTAGGATGATTAGGATTTTAGGCCATCTGTAGCATAAATTCACCCCCAATTACAACAATATTGCATGACAATGGTAGCGTACAAGCAGCCCCCTGGTGGGCTAGCGTAGTTAGGGCTGTGAGTGTAGAGGAACATGACGGGTAGTGAGCTCACCAGCGTGGTCCGGTGACTGCAGCAGAGGCGAGCGAGGATGTATAGCAATTGACGCTTCGCTGGGTTCAGCAAATTCTCCGGACGTGCCAAACGATGCGTAAATACAGCCATGCACTGACCCTGAATGACAGCATCAAAGCGATTACCCACTGACACGATACGTATAGCATCGATACAGTTACACAACAGTACGATACACACAGCATCGACACAATTACACAGCGACACAATCAATACCAACAATAATACAATTACACAATATATACTTTTGCACATGCATTCACTTTTAAAAAAATTTACAAAGGCTGAAACCATCTTTCTGGTAGAAGCTCTGAAGAAAAAGAAGAAGATGATGACGACAAAGAAGATTAGGAAGGAGATAAAAGAAGAATTTCACTCACCCAATGGTGTGAGAATTCCTGGATTCTCAGAACCAGTTGATGTGGTTGTAAAGCATTTCATCCATCGTCGCCTGACAAAATGAAAAAAACACATGCTAGTCTTTTTTATCAGTTCAGCTATCGAGTTGAATAGAATTTCATTGAATCGTCTCCGTAGAAAAAAGACGCAGGCACGATCTATTAGATGATGGTTATGACTCAGTCACACATTTATCTTAATAGCAAAAAAAAAATTACGACAACTACCTGATCTAATGCCAGCATGACACTCAGCAATGGGTTTCTGGGCCTAGTTGTTATTGGCATCCTATTACCGTACTGTGCCGTTACTATTACCGACTCCGACAACTTTCGTAAGTTAGATTCGATATGCCGCGTAACTCTTTGTACTGTTTGAACTCCGTACAGGGGTACATTTGCTATGTGTAATCTAACGTAACCAGTGAAGATGTTTGTGTCTGAAATACGTGCATCTAGCGTTGTGTGCTTTGTAAGGTACGGTCCGGCATATTAGATAGTACCCGCAGAGCATATAAATCACGTTGATTTATATATGCTCTGGTACCAGGGTACGTTCCGGCAGTACCCTGGGAGACATAGACCCTCTCAGCACTACTACTACTAGTACTACTACTACTAGTACTAGTCTTGCTACTAGTCAGTGAACACTCAACAACACTGTCACTGTCAACACTGACAACAGTCACAGTGACAGTGTAAACAACAACAATTTAACAAACGAGATTATAATCAAATGTGTACATAATGTACATGTATATAATATAGGTTATGTGTATATATTATCTATATTTATAGTAACTATGTATAACGAGTGCAATTTAGCTGCAAAAAGATTCGAAGCTCCCTGTGTTTACGTAGCAGACGAAACAGCTTACCCTAAGAGCCTCGTTTTGATTCCAACATGGCCGCGGCGTGAATCGCGGTTGTTGATGTTTGTTTTCTGTCTTGAATACGTGAACCTAAGTATGTTGTGTGAAGTTATTCCTACACTAATAACACGTCTTAAATTGAAGTCGATTTATAGTGGTACATTTACATTACAAATCCAGTGCGTACACTGACGTAGGGCTGTGTATTTTTAATGCTTGGTTTATGTCATGGTTTATTGTTTATGGCCTATATTGTTATCCTATATATTATTATTACTATATATATTGCTTACAAATCTGAATAATTTAAGGCAGTATAAATCATGTACATGCTATTTTCAGAGATTCCGGTAGCATTATGGCCGAAGACCCAGCTTACACCAGTGAACAGCGAACTGTTAAGCTTTGGTGCTGCGACTCAAACAAACGAAAAGTCAGCGATGCCACTGATTTGGACGTCATCTTCACGTCGCTGGAGGACGAACTGTGGCAGCTCAGGTACCGGTGCTTCTGCTCTCGCGCACGAACGCGCACGTGCATGGTAATTCGTTTCATGTTTGCTCGTGGGATCCCCAGGAAATTCGTTAAAGGCGTGAACGATTTAGCATACCTCTTTAGTAAAGATTTTGTCAGCAGAAGTGGTGTTGGCGATGTTGTGGGTCTACTACGTCGGATGTTTTGATTGGCAGGGGCGAGCAAGGGGACGTGCAGGGTCGCCGGGCTGTGAACAAGCTCTACAAGCTGATCCAGGAGGAGGTGTTTCCTGCGGTAGGTATACCAGTAATTGCTGCTGCTTCTGCTGCTGCTGCTACTACTGCTACTACTACTTCTGCTGCTACTGCTGCTGCTGCTGCTGCTGCTGCTGCTGCTG
>NW_014579465.1:9352-17848 GCF_000485595.1 Priapulus caudatus
TTATTATTATTATTATTATTATGATTATTATTATACACTAGTAAGTTAATAAGTTTTCCATAATATTTGCCTCTAGTACACTTATTTTTATATTGGAAACACCGACTTTACAAAAGAGTATCGGAAGTGACAAGCATCTGAAAGAGAACTATTCGAATGTGAATAGAAAGGAGATCCTTGCATCGTCCGACCTACCCGTGTCCTCCAGGTGACCTCCACACGACCTTCACGCGTGCGTCTCTTGTTGCAGGCTCAGGAAGGAGATCGCTGACCTGCGTAAGAGTGACGGGTGGCTGGAGACTCTACCCTCGGACACCATTCGCTTCCTTGCTGACCTCCGCTCGCTCCAGCAGCGCTGCTTGTCGACCGCAGATGGCGCCACACGTCGCCGCACGCCCTCGAAAACTCGCTCAGGCGCCACGCCGGCCACAGGCGGCTCCACGCGTCCTCGCACGTAGGCGTACGCGCTTGCGTGGCGGCCGTAGGTGGCGCCAGGCGACGGTACGGGTGGCGATCGCAAAAGGCAAACGCCGTGTATTTTGTGTAAAAGTTGCGTTTTGTGCATGTAAATTAAACTTAAAAAGTGCGGCCGTCCTGCGAGAATGCCGCAGCAGATGTGTAGTGACCAAGCGCCATCTAGTGGGAATTATGTACAGCAAGCGGTTGTTTGAAACCGAAACGAATCGCAAATAAATCGAATATAGTCTTTAATGAATATTTTTGCCTCTGTATACACTCAGTTGTTCTTGCTCTCTTTCCCTTTCGCTACGTGTATATATTTATTCATTTAGCTTGTTGGTTCGGGCACCCCTAACCTCGTCGCTGCACGCGTGAGAAACTGTTAGTTTCCACCTGTTGTTTGTTGACTCGTACGTAAACAAGAGGAAACGCCGGTGTGTCCATCTCTCCTGCTAACTCTCTTTCCTCCGGTCATCCCGTGAATCGGGCGCATATTTTCGCACGGCTATACGCTCACTGCCAGCAGTCGACCAGAGTAACCGATACGCCCATGCATTGTTGATATATATCACAAACATTTATATATGTAACTCAATGATGGAGTCTCTATTATGGACTCTTGATATATATGTATATATATAGATATATATGTATATCAGGAGTATATAATCACAAACGTGAGATAGAGGAGAGGAGAGAGGAACAAGAAAGAGGCGAGAGACGGGAGAGAGAGAGATATATATATTTATATATATCAATGGTGTCAAGGGATTTCTCACCCTTATTACCTTTACCAATACTGCGATCCAATCGAGTTAGTTATCTGGAATTTCGGTACGGTTTGTCTACTATATGTGCAACCCCTCCCATGCGTATACCCGCGAATCACAGAAGTAGGTTACAAGGCAAGTTAGGACATACACATTATCTGGTGAATTGGCGATGAAAAAAACTGTCAAGTCATGCTTTTATGTTAACCGACATTCTATATATTATGAACTCTTCACAGCATAGACAAACAATTCGTGCTACAAGACCGCAAATAGGATTTAGGACATGTAATTTAGGATTGAGAATAGAAAATTAAGAATACCGCAGTTATTTATCAAAAAAATACATCATAAAAACACGCTTCTCCTTCCTATACACACACGTCACCTTTAGTACAGACTAACAAACAAAACTTAAATCACTCGCAATGATCAGAATAAGTCTCCACTACAGAAATAAATACGCCAACATATTTATGTCTGAGCAGACAACCATACACAAAACCTAACAATATCAATGATCCCAACAATACTTGAAGCATTTATAAATTCTCCTCACTGACCACAACGATACAATATTGAATAAGTATAGGTGCAGGGTTTGGATCACTCTTAGTCTGACTGCTCTTCCTTGGCCTGGATTGATCTTCTATTGTGTCAATGGTGAGTACGTGTCCGCGACTTTGCTGATGAAGTTGATGATGATGCTGAGAATCTTCTGCTGAGGAACGTAGAACATGCCACCAATATCAGAGTTGCTTGCATTATAGGATAGAATTATTGCATTATATGTTATAATGCTTGTACTATACATTAGAATACTTGCACTATATGAAGGTGATCTCATGGCTTACAGCTGTCGCTAAGATGAATTAAGGATTTTAGGCCACTCGCTACATAATTCAACAGCGGCCCAAAATTAAAAAATGTAATCACATGACAATGTAGCGGTACAGCGCAACAGCCCCGCGTGGTGGCTACGTAGTTAAGGCTTGATGTAGGAGGAACATGACAGGTAGTGGAAGCTCACCTAGCGTGGTCCGTGACTGCAGCAGAGCGAGCGAGGGATGTTATACAATGACTGCCGCTGTTAAGCGAATTCTCCGACGTGCCAAACGACGTAAAATACAGCCATGGCAGCTGACCCTCGATTACAGCCACTCAAGGCGATTAAGCCCACTGACACTCGAATAAGATAGGCATCGAGAACAGTACACACCATACATACAACAACATCGAGAAACAATACACAGCGACACAATCAATACCAACAATAGGATACAATTCACAGCAATAATACTTTGCACATGCATTCACCGTTTTAACACAAGTGCCGCAGAGGCGAGCAGCGCTCCACCTGACGCAACGGTGTTCGAGCTAAACTCACGCAAACGAATGAAGAGCACCGTCCCATCCACCGCTTCGTGGCCAGACATATAATCTAGGATACTACTAAGTATCAGATCTAAAAATCTATGAAGCTAGGGCTGTGCTATATATCGCGTATACAGTAATAAAGAACAGCTTGGACTTCGCTATATTAACATTTATCAATGGAAGTGTCGAGCGCGAGCGTAGTGTGGGGGGGGATAGTGGGGAGGGGCGGGTGAAAGGATGCTTCTAATACAAAAAGCAGTTGCCTGCGAGATCGGCGCGTGCAAGGTCATCAATAATCAATAGATGGGATCACACCTTCGGCGTGATAACCTCAAACTGGTGGCCAGATTGCGGGCAGGCAGGGCAGGAGAATATTCAGGCAAGAGAATTTCGCTCACTTGAGTTAACACATGCCTCATTGGGCCAGGTTATAAATTAGAAAATAATAGATTAGAATAGTCCAGTTCACCCCCTGTGCATGCGTAATGGCTGCCCCCATGGTTTTTGCCATACACACACGAGGCAGTCAGGTTCATATACAAGTGTGCAATCACAGGTGCACCATGTCTATACAGAGACTGCTTAGAAAATAATAGATTTAAGGAGCGTAAACCTTGTTCAAGCAAACATTTGCCTTTGCAATGTTAACTGTTTGCAACTGTACGTCACATCCACAAATAGCAAAGCATTTCAGGCCTTCGTTTAACGAGTCAAACAAACCATGTTTAATCCCTCCTCTGAGGTCAAAAGTTATCCGACACTTACTCTTCGCATGTCAAGCCAGAAGACATTCATGTCCTTTCAGATAAAGTCCATAAAATGCTAGTCAACACGGCTTAAACAAAAGAAAGTTTTCCAATCGCTCCGTCAGACCAATGTCTCAGAAAATGTATAAAATCTGCCGGCTGTGCGTCCACGACCTGGACCTGTGACCCAATGTCCAAATTCGCGCAACAGTGAATAGCGTTTTCCTACCATGATGCTATACACCGACTATCAACGACCTAGGTCGAGCGTTTAGATTTGTGCCGCAATTCTGCATTTCCTACCTATACCCTAAGTTAAGAAAGTGAATTTCCCCCTTATTTTACACATCCTCTTGACCTTGACCTTGACCCCCGGACACAGCTTTCGACATCCCAAGCACGTTTTCGAATTAACCCCCCACATGCCCGACAATCGTGACCATACGCGAGCGCTAAGATTGGCCCAACTTACGCCCGGCGACGACCACGGAACGGACGCGAACGGACGGGACAGCACGGACGATCAAGCGAATGCTACAAGCTGCAGTCTGACTCAGGTCAGATGAAGCTAAAAATTGACAAAAACAGCTGAAACAATGCCGTTTCGCTAGAAGGCCCTGAAGAAAGAAGAAGAGGATAACGACACAAAGAAGATTAGGAATGAGATAAAAGCAGAATTGTTCCACTCGACACCAATGGTGTGAGAATTCCTGAATTCCAGAACCGAGTAGATGTGTTAAAGGCCAGGTTCCATCCAATCTCCGCCCTGAACAAAGAAAAAAAAGGAAAGCGACATCACAGTACCTTCATTTTTAGAAGAGAAATATCATAATGCAGTCTATCGACGTTGAATAGCAAATTCATATGAATCGCCTCCACCGTCAGAAAAAGCGACGGCCACAATCTACACTTAGAGGATGGTACGACTCTAGTCACACACATTTTATCTTAATAAGCAAAGAACAAATACGACAAACTACCCAGTGAGCTTAATGCCGAGCACGACACTCGCATGTTCTGGCCTTTAGTGATTGGCATCTCGAATTACCGGACTGTGCCGTTACTATGACCGACGCCGACAACTTTCGTAGTTAGATTACATAATGGCGCTAAACAATCTTTGTAACTGTCTGAACTTGCCGTACGCAGTTGGTAACATGCTATGTAGATCTAACGTAACCTATGAAGATGTGTGTCTGAAAATACGTGCATCTAGCGTTGTGTGACTTTGTATCGTGTGATAACTGCGATATTCTACATCACATTACGCATCGAACCAACTAAGCCGATGCTCGGGGTAACCGGAGATAGTGAAAGAAAGACAGTATTAGACAGAGGACAAATGATCAGAGTAGAGAGAGAGAGAGAAGAGAGCAGAGAGAGAAGCATAGACAAGATGAGAGACGCCAATAGAGAGAGCAACAAGAGAAGAAGAGAAATAAGAGAGAGAAGAGAGAAAAAGACAGATAGAGTAGAGAGAGAGAGAGAGAGAGAAGAGAGAAGAGTAGAATCGCAGAGAGAGAGAAAGAAGAGAGAGAGAGAAGAGGAGAGGTAGACGAGAGAGAACGAGAAGAGAGAGAGAACGAGAGAGATAGAGACAAGAGAGAGAGAGAAGAAGAGAGAACGAGAGACGAGAGAGAGAGAGAGGAAGAAGAACAAGAGAAGAAGAGAAAGAGAACGAGAGAGAGAAGAGAGAAGAGACAAGAAGATGAACAGAGATAGAGAGAGAAGAGAGAGAGAGCAAGAGAGACGAAGCGAAGAGAAAGAAAGAAGAGACAAGCAGAGAGAGAGAAGTAGAGAGAGAGAGAGAGAGAAGAGAGGAAAGAAGAAGAGCGAGAGAGAGAGAGAGACAACGAGAGCAGAGAGAGAAACTAGAGAGAGAGACAAGAGAGAGAGAGAACGAGAGAGAGACTACATAGAGAAGAGAGAGAGAAGAACAGAAAGAGAAGAGAGAGAGAGAGAGAGAGAGAGAGAGAGCGAGACGAGAAGAGAGAGAAGACGAGAGAGAGAGAGACAGAGAGAGAGAGAGAGAGAGAGAGAAGAGAGAGAATAGAGAGAGAGAAAAACAAGGAGAGAGAGAGAGAAAGAGCAGAAGAGAGAGAGAAGAAAGAGAAGAGACAAGAGAAGAGAAAGAGAGATAGAGAGAGAGAGAGAGAGAGAAAGAGTAGAGACAGACAAGAGCGAGAGAGCGAGAGAGAGACATGACACGAAGAGCGAGAGAGAGACAGACAAAGGAAACAAAATTAGGAGAGAAGAAAGAAGAGCGAAATGAGAAAGAGAGAGAAGAAACAAGAGAGAACGAGACAAAGAAGAAGAGAGAGAGAAGAGAGAGCAGAGAGAGAGAGAGCGCAGAAGAGGTAGTAGAGAGAGACAAGAGAGAGATGAGAGAGACAAAAGAGAGAGAGAGAGTAGAGAGAGAAGAGAGAGGAGAAGAGAGAGAGGAGAGAGAAAGAGAGAGATGAGAGACGAAGTAGAATAGAGAGAGATGACAGAGGACCAGGAGAAAAGTGGAGAGAGACATAGAGAAGAAGAGAGAGAGACAAAGAGATAGACAAGAGAGCAGAGAGAAGAAGATGACAAGAGAGAGTGAGAGACGAGAGTAGGCAACAGAGGAGAGGAGGAGAGAAGAAGAAGAGCAGAGAGAAGATAGAAGAAAGAACAGAGAGAGAGAGATATAGATAGAAAGAACAGAGAGAGAGGAGAGAGAAGAGAGAGAGAGAGAGAGAAAGAACGAGAGAGACGTGAGAATAGAGAGAGAAGAGCCGAGAGAGAAGACAAAAAGAAGAGAGCTGACCGATACGAGAGAGCGATTGAGAGACAGGAGAGGAGAGCAAGACGAGAGAGAAGGAGTCGAAGAGAGAGAGAAGAATGAGAGAGAGAGAGAGAGAGAAGAGAGCCGAAGAAGAGAGAGAGAGAGGAGAGGTAGAGGAGAGAGTGAGAGAGAGAGAGAGAGAGAGAGAGAGAGAGAGAAGAAAAGAAAGAGAGAGAGAGAAGAGAGAGAGAGCAGAAAAGAGAGATAAAGACGAGAGATGAGAGAGAGGAAAGAAAGAGAGAGGAGAGGAGAGATGAGAAGAGAAAGAGAAGAGAGAGATGAAGAGAAGAAGTAGAGACAAGAGAAGAGAGACATGAGTAGACGAGAGAGACAAGAAGCAGAGAGAGAAGAGACAGAGGAGAGAGAGAGGAGAGAGACGATAGAGGACGGAGAGAGATGGATTAGAGAGACACAGAGGAAGTGTGTGAGTGTGGGTGGTGTGTGTGTGTGTTTGTTTGTGCGTGTGGCGTGTTGTGCCGTTGTGGCGTGTGGCGGCGTGCGTGTTGTGCGGTGTGCTGCCTGTTGTCCTGGTTGTGTGTAGGTGTGATTCGGTTTTGTGAGTATGTACATTTGTATGTCAGTTGTGTGGGATGCGTGGCTGGATGCCGTGGTGCAGGGTTCGGCCGGTCGCGTGGTGTGTGTGTTGATGTGTGTTGTGCGTGCATGAATGCATGTTGTGCATGTCTGCGCGTAGTGTGCATGAGGCAATGTGTGTGGCATGCGGCGCGGCGCTGTGTGTGTGGTGTGCATGTGTGTGGGTGTGCTGTGTGTTTGCGCGTGAAGTGCTTGTGGCATGGGTGTTGTGTTGTGGTGCTGTGTCATGCGTGCGCGGGCCGGTGTGTGTGTGAATATTGCCGCGCGGTTTGTTTTTTTGCCAGCCAACTGCTCCCCTTGCTATTCCGCCGTAGCGCATTACTGTAGCGTTACCAAAGATTACCGAATTGCAACTAATAGCCTTAAACTCAAGTGATGAAACTGCTACTGGTGTGACCCGTATCGGGGTCAAAATATATACCTAGAAACAGAGCACTCACCGAGAGATGCATACCTTCCGCCACCGATGGTAACAGTGACTGACTCTCCTGCTGCTGACACGACGCTTCCGCCTGTGGTTGGCTGCTTGACGTCTACTGGCCTGCTGCTTGGGACTCGCCGCTCGATCGCTGATCGAGTCGTAGCTGCGCGAAACTGGACACACACACACACAACACACACACACGAGACCAGCATTACATTAAAGTTACCCTCCTGTGGCGAGCGTAATGAATGGGTTCTACAGAAAAGAGAGCGGTCTGCGATCGGCCCTCTGAGTATAGAATTCCACATCCGATCTGCAGTATGCATCCGGGCATATATATTACCTCACACATCCCTTGATTTTCTGCTAACAATTCCACCAACCATGGTATCTATCATTGTCGTCTATTCCCAGATTTTGGTTTCCTGATTTATTGGGGCAGGCATGACCTGGAACCGCAACGCTGGAGATAAAAATATCATTGCAGTAAATGCGCTTTTAAATAAAAAAACTGGTGTAATACTATCTCTTATACACACCTTTAGAATGTCTCCACCGCACTCTTCATCGTCCCTCTCACTCCTCCTTCACCTCAATTCTCCTATCATCCTTCTCGCCCGCCTCCTCTGCTCTCATCTCTCTCTCGCATCTCTATCAGTGACTACGCTCCATTCTCTCTGCTCCTCTCTGTTATTTGCTTCTCCTATGTCATTCTCATTCGTCTGTACCGTCTCGACGCGTCTCTCACCGATCTCTCTCGCCATTCCTCATGTTCCCCTCTCACACGCCGCATCATCTCATCATCCCCCTACAGATCCATCTCCATCACCAGTATGTACAACTCAGCAAGAGCTGCATATGTGAGTCTAGTCCGCTATTGCAATTAGCCTTGACCTACATCCAGTTGAAAGATAGATCATATAGTAAACAATCAACAGAATTATAATAAAAATTGCGCTACAAAGGAAATTCATTCGACCAATGAGCATGCAGTACGGCACAGAGATTGAACCTTGTAGAAAATTCTACGCAGTTTGCTACCTGAATAATTGATACATTCGAACGTGGTGCTTATGAAGTTAGGTCGATCTCAATCCCGTACTTGGGGAGTTGCATATATCCAGCCAATGTATATCGTGGACTAAACCAACATAAATCATACCGTGAACAAAGCAAACAGTACTTTTTGGGTGTGCCTGAACTAAGGAAACCTTATGGGAATCCTGTATTCCCGCTGCACAGCCCCGGATCCCCAAAGAAATTCTTATACACCCGCCCTGTGAGCCAGCTATAATAGTTGCAGCCGCAATCTAA
>NW_014579465.1:17873-18904 GCF_000485595.1 Priapulus caudatus
GAGAGAGAGAGAGAGAGAGAGAGAGAGAGAGAGAGTGAGAGAGACAAGAGAGAGAAAGTGAGAGAGGGACAAGAGAGAGAGAGAGTGAGAGAGAGAGAGAGAGAGTGAGAGAGAGATGGAAGATTGTGGCTCTTGTTGACAAAACAAATTGTGTAGAGAAGGCCCAAGCTCACACGCAAAATGATGCAAAATAAAACCAGGCACCTTATAGGGACCAGCAGCCATTATGTGCGGACATAATGGGAGGGGAAACGAGAAAGGACATTGGGATGCCGATTCAGGTCAAGAATCAAAACAAAGGATAGAAAGGGGGAAGGAAGGAGGAATATAACTTAAGATACGATGAAATGAGTACATGTGCAGTAACCTCAATAAAAGGAATGAATACGGATTTAATTGTTTACTGTTAACAAAAGAATTAAATGGTTATTCTAATGGAAAAGCTACGATCTGCTGGAATTCAGCTGCACGATTCAGCATACAGCATGCACGATTCAGCTGGAAAGGCGGCGTTAGATGGTGATTTATGTGCTCTGGTTAGATCTCGTAGTCGTAGTGGAAAGTTTTAACACGGATTAATTACCTATATAATATTAATTCCATGCACCAGATGCTGTACTGTACTTACTATCATAAACGAGCATAAATTTGTACCAATTGCGTTTGCATAGCGGTTGATAATTATTTATAAGCAACTAACAGTAAAAACTACTTGCTACATCAACACACTTGCGCGGCATTACTACACGTGCATAACAAACGAGCAACCTGTGTTATGCAATCGCTAATTGGTGGAGGCGTTTAGGATTTGACCAATCAAAGACCGAATACAATACAACGGGACACTCGCTAACTACTAAATAAAAACACTGGCAGCAAGATCAAGCCCGCGCGTACAGCACACACGCGGCGCCATTGACTATATATATACAACATAGGTCGTTGTATATATATAGTAGGACGTTGTATATGATATAACAACAGATATAACAACAGGACGTTGTATATATATAGTCAATGGCGCCGCGTGT
>NW_014579465.1:18914-32707 GCF_000485595.1 Priapulus caudatus
GTCTATCTTCTCTCACGCCGCTCAATCAACCGCCTCCTTTCCCGATCACGCTCGCACCTGCTCCCTCCCTCTCTCTCTCTCTCTCTCTCTCTCTCGCTCGCTCTCTCCCTCCCTCCCTCTCTCTCTCTCTCTCTCTCTCGCGCAAACCAACACCGAACCTTTCCCGCGCCATCCGCGCAAACCCAGACTGCGCGCGCAGATGCCGAAAAAAGACGGTGGGCGGCGCCACCTAGGACTGTCCGCCGAAGCCGCCGCGCTGGTAGCCTGCCTGCATGTACGCAGACGCGTCGTAGAACGGCGGAGTCGCGTACTGCGGCAGCGCCATCTGGGGGGCGGTGCAGTAGTGCGGCGCGCTGCAGTAGAAGCAGCGGTAGAAGACGCTGTTCGGAGGGCTGCCCGGCTCGCCGTCGTCGTGAGGGGGCGCCACCGACGACGGCGGCGGCGCGTCGCGGCTTGGCGGCTGCGGTAGAACCAGCGGCAGTGGCGGAGCGCGGTCCCGGTCGGGCGGCGATGGTTCGCTGGCCGCCCTCGCATCGTCTGCAACGGAAAGGTGAGACAGTAAGGGCGAGGTGCGGTTAGTGGCGACTGCTGGCATTGAGCAGTTAGACGGTTTAGCGTAAGCAACAACCACACTGACGCACGCAAGCGACGCACGCACACTGACAGATGGACGGACGGATGTACCCTCACACACGTACGCAGGCATGCATGCACGCACACTGACGCACGCACGCAAGCATGTACAAAATGCAAGCACGCATGTACAAAATGCAAGCACGCACGTACACATATCTGCACATACACACGCACACACGCATGCGCACGCACAGACAGACACACGCGCACACACACCGTGAGCATAAAAGAGGGCAGTAAATCACAGCTTTCAGATAATAACTCGTCGCAGCCGACCGCACGTAGCCGGTCTAATTAACAGCCGGATTAATTGGCTCCGATTGTTCTAGCGCTGGGAAAATCCGGTGTATAAACTATAATTTCGCGGGCAGTAATGCTTTCTTTGAAGATGCGACAGCATAAAACGATACATGGTTGGGTTGACACAGCAAAGATAAAAGGGTGGGAGGATGCAGCAGCAGCGATACATGGGAGGATGCAGCAGCAGCGATAATGCCGGTGACTTGCACGCATGCAAGCGACACTGGTGGATCAGCCGCAGCGCGGCACCCGGCCCCCCCACCCCACCCCCACCCACAACCACCGCCGATACCTGGATGGCATGCACAAGCAGCGAAATAATATCGGGTGGATGCAGCAGCCACGATACAATGGGAGCACTCGCGCACACAACAAAACATCGGAGGATGCAGCAAGCAGCGATACAGGGTAGGGATGCAGCAGCAGCGATACATGGTGGACAGCAGCAGCGATACATGGTGGGTGGACATGCAGGCAGCAGCGACTACATGGGTGGATGCAGGCAGCAGCAGGGAACATGGGGTGGATGCAGCAGCAGCAGCGATACCATGGTGGGATTGGAGGCAGCAGCAGCGATAGCCTGGTGGATGGAGGCAGCACCGATACATGAGGATCAGGCAGGCAGCAGCGATACATGGGGAGCATGCAGCAGCAGCGCTACATGGGTGAGGCAGCAGCAGCGATACAATGGGGTTTGGTGGATGCTAGCAGCAGCGAATACATGGGTGGATCAGCAGCAGCAGCGATACTGGGTGGATGGCAGGCACCAGCAGCGATACAGTGGTGATGGGAGCACACGATACATGGGACGATGCTCGTGCCAGCACGATAACATGGGTGATCAAGCAGCAGCGATACTGGGTGGATGCGAGCAGCAGCACGATACATGGAGGATGCAGCAGCATCGTACATGGGTGGAGTGCAGCAGCAGCGATACATGGTGGGAGATGCCAGCAGCAGGCGATAATATGGGTGGGAGGATGCAGCAGCAGCGATACAGGGTGTATCGCAGCAGCAGCGATAGCATGGGTGATGAGGCAGCAGCGATACATGGGTGGAGCAGCAGCACCCGGATACATGGTGGGAGATGCAGCAGCAGCGATACCATGGTGAGATGCCAGCAGCAGCAGCGGATACATGGGTGGAGATGCACAGCAGCGATACAGAGTGGGAGGAGCAGCATGCAGCTAACGAATACATGGTGGGAGAGCAGCAGCGATACATGGTGGGCGGATGCAGCAATCAGCAGCGATACATGGGTGATGCAGCAGCAGCGATCCGTGTGGGAAGGATGACACAGCACAGCGCTGGATACATGGCGTGGACGGATGTCAGCACAAGCGAATACCAGGGTGGATGCAGCAGAAGCGATATACCACACCAGACACTGGTGGATGCACAGCAGCGAGCGATAGCTGGTGGGAGGGATGAAGCAGCAGCACGATACAGGGTGAGGATGCAGGCAGCACAGCACGATACATGGGGGAGATGCGCAGCCAGCAGCGATACATGGGTGGAGGATGCAGCAGCAGCAGCCGATACATGGGTTGGGAGGATGGCAGCAGCAGCACCGATAACAGAGTGGGAGGATGCATGCAGCAGCAGCGATACATGGGATGCAGCAGCAGCGCGATAGCATGGTGGATGAGCGCAGGAAGCGTATACATGGTTGGGAGGATGCAGCGAGCAGCAGCGATACAGTGGTGCGTGCAGCAGCCAGCAGCGATAATGGGTGGAGATCGGCAGCAGCATCCCGATACATGGTGGATGCAGCAGCACCGATACATGAGGTGGATCAGCAGCAGGCAGCATGACATGGTGCACGAGCAGCACAGCAGCGATACATGGGTGGTGCTGCAGCAGCAGCGTAGAAAGGGTGGGGATGCGCATGTGATGTCGCGAAACGAAAAAGAACGCGCTCGTCACAAAGCGCGAGCAAGGCCCCTTAAAAATTCCCGTCTTGTTTCCCAGTTACCTAATCGCCTCTCAGGGTACGGCGAGTAGGTAGGACAACACACTTATTTTGTTTTGAACAAGAGTGTGTGTATGGATAGTTTGGTATTATTCTGTTTTGTGTAGTTTTGTTGCGAAACAAATTGATTTTTTTGTGTGCGAACGAAATAATTGTTTGTTTTGTTTAATGCGGCCAATAAAATGTGCGAGTAGCCGCGTTTTGCAAGTCGCTCGCGTAACGGCGACACAAGCAATATTACTTAGGCCAATTGCGCCGAGGCTCCGTGATTTGTGCTGCCGTCTGAGCACGATAAATCACAATCGCCGTCCGCGCAATCACCGCGCGGCGCATCATTCCGCGACTCGCCTGGGAGAATCCCCGCCGTTGCCGCCGCCAGGAGCCTGAGGAACGTCACAACATCCAGCCATGGCGGAGGAGCTACGAGCTACTGCTACTACAGAGGGGGAGCTACGAGCTGCTGCTGCTACGGAGGGGGAATCACGTCTGCACCCGCGCACACTCTCTCGCGCGCAACGACACAATCTGCTGACGACAGAGCGGCGACAATGCACGCTCGCGCGCACAATGCCCGATCGCTAACGAGAGTTTTTGCGGCATCGCAGCTTCTCTCGTCGTCGTCAATGACTACATCTCCATGTCTCCCCTCCCACCCCCACGATTTATGCAAACGATACTAGCCAAGCTGGCCCGCGTCTCGAAGGATGCTCGCGAAAGATCTATCTCTCATCGATCATCGAACCCTAGGGAGGTTTGCCCGTAAAAGGTCAACGATCAAAGGTAAAGGTCAAGGCGGGTCGTCAGCATCAGAAAGCTTGACCTGTGAAAGGGCAACGCACGACGGGTCAGCCTGCGAAAGCTTGACCCGTCACGGGTGCAGCCGCAGCTGCTCAACGCGAATCTACCCCCCCCTTCACCACACGTCAACGTGTTGACCGCACGCGACCCATGCTGCGCTCCAGGGAAAAAATTAAAAATTATTTTTCGGGGGCTACTTTTCAAGCTCGCGTGGATGAAAATAGCACTCTAAAATTTGGTTTGCATTGCCATTGAACTCTATGCAAATTTACGGGGACTCTTTTTGGCATTTCGGGGGCTAAATCGCCCCGAGCCCCCATGTATTTTTTTCACTGCTGCGCTCTATACTCACCGACGGTTAAACTGCCTCCGCTGTCGCTGCTTCCCAGGCGGTCGCGGCCGAGCCTCATGCCGGGGCACACCAGCAGCGAATCTGCAACGGACAGAGGAAACGACAACGATTACGCCCGGCCGAAAAAGAAGCCACGCTCGCGATAGTATAACACCAGAGAGGATCACGGATAGCAATGATAAGGTGCTGTTGGATGGGGGTGGGGGGGATGGCATGGGCGAAAAGGTAGCCATACTGGCGATAATAGAACACGAGTGAGGCACAAGGAATAATAATGATTACGCGTTGGCTAGAGACACATGGCCGAAAAAGAAGCAACGCCGCCGATAGCAAAACCCCCACGACGAATACGGACTGAGATGATATGGCGCTGGAGGAGAAACGTGGCCGAAAAGGAAGCCAGAGAGGAAGAGTTGCCATGGCAGCCGCGCAGGACCGTGTGGGTGGGAGCTCGGGGCGGTCGGAATTCGCGTGGGTCCTCGACGCTGCTAGTCTATCATTCACGCCGTGTTTACGTTTCGTCCTGCGATGTTTACATTAGGTGACTGGATGAGGAGGGGAGGCTGGGAGAGGAGGAGACCGGGAGGGGGATGTGAGGGGAGGCTGGGGGACAGGAAGGGAGGCTGGGTGGGATGGCAGGGAGGGAACGCCGGGAGTGGAGGCTGGGAGGGGAGGCAGGGAGGGATGGCCAGGAGTGAAGGTTGGGAAGGGAGGTTGGGAGGGGAAGAGGCTGGGAGGGGAGGCCAGGAGTGGATGTGATATATCAATAGTGACAGATGTAGTAGATAATTCCTGCTAAAAAACGCATATAAGTTACATAACTCGTAGTTTTAGATTACTTTTGGTTCCCTAATCGCAATGTGTGTTTATCCACCCCCCTCCTCCACCCACTCGTCGGGGGGCCTTAGCCCATACTTCTGCTGAAGGGGTCGTTGTCGTATCAGGAAATACATATATGTACCCGAGGTACATATATGTATACACAAAGTGTACCAGACTTGTACTACAGAAGTGTACCCTAACCCTAACCCTAACCCTAAACATACATTATATAAAAATATAAACATAATACTAAACAACCTAAAACTACCTCGGGTACATATGATATTTGTAGTACCTGATACGACTACGACCCTTTCTGCCATACTTCTGGGTGTGCCACCCAGACTAAAAGCTAACTTGATTATATACAGTGCTCCTTTTTTGTTTTCCTACAATGTATATATATATCAAGCCAGCTGGCCCTTGACACATAGACAGCCACTCCGAGTTTTGCTCTGGGATAAAATGACAGTAATGGTTTTGAATCGCACAACCATGATTAGCAAACTAGACGAAAGTTGAATAAGAGCATTCACTAGCAATAATGTGTACGTGTCAGACAAACCCAGTCAGGGGGCAGCAAGTTACGAGTTACACTTCTACACGTGATGAGAAGGTGAAACCCCCCTTCCATGATGTATGCAGACATGCATGCACGTGCAATCACAAGTGTAGCATTACCACGACGAACAACCCATGCATGTACATTAAACTTAGATCTGTGTCAGAATTTATGGGTATTATCATTTTTTTTAAATCCCCATCGGACACAGATCTAAGTCTAACCTCTGTGAAATTATCCATCGTACACACGCACGCACACGCACACGCGCGCGCGCGCGCACGCACACACGCACGCACGCACGCACACATCCACACACAAGTCAAGTTCATCATCATAATCATTCGCTTGCAGACTGAAACAATGAATCAATGAATCCAGACAGTCAGTCGCGCACTAGCAACTGTCTGGGTCTACGGTCTACGCATAGTCTGCGATTGTCTACACGTACATACACTACAGCCAGCAATGAAAATTGATACACGCGTAATATAACAATATTATATATATTATATAACTAATATTACTAAAGAATCGAATGAGGATGCCTTTGGAGGCCGTGTGTAGATTCATTTCCGGGCTGAATTAGGCAAATGGTAAATAGAAATGCACGAACAATTTCAATAATCGCTCAAACATTTAAAACATTTAGTACGGGTACTTACATTTGAAGTATATGCAATAAAGATTTAATAATACTGTAATAATCATAATCATAATAATAATAAATAATAATAATATATTTTAATCATTCCCATAACACAACTTCCGTGCCCCCTTTAAAAACAAGTTGACAAAAAATCTGCCGGATTGCCACAGAATATCTCGCGTATCTTGCATCACGTTTGAAGAAAATCGTTTCACATGGTCCCGAAAATGAGTAATCCCGATTTTCATTCGTGTAGCTACATTTCCATCGAAACCTAGTCTGCTTCCAAGTGTTCACGCAACCTCCACGAATTGATGCTCGGTCAGCCGGGTGCCAGTCTAAACAGAACCGGTGAGTGACATCTTTCTGGCTGGCTGAATGACAAACTGTTTGACGGTCAATCCAAAGGCAGACGATTGTTCGAGGTATTGTCTATGAAACGAGCGAACTCTTACGTCTACGCATTAATTGTCCTATTTTATGGGGGTCCGGACAAACCCCGCAGGACAACCCCCCACTCACCCACCTGAGAAAAAACCTTCCCGGGTACTGCAAAGTGGGACAAACCGATATTAGTAAATATTAGGGTTACGTTCACTTTGTAGTCTTCATTCTGGGATTTTTTTCTCCTCTCGCGTTTATTTTCTCTCACACATGCGTTTCGCCCCCTACTCTCTCCCCCACACCTCTTTCGCTTGCATTCACTGAGCTGCGGAAGCGTGCATCTCTTTCTGGAAGAATTCCTGATCCGGCTGTGTGCATATGCTGCGCGTGTGCGTGCATGCGTGCATGCGTGAATACGTCATGTATATTTTATAGATGCTGATACACTGCAATGCCTCGTGATCAGGCATACACGAGCATCTAGCGACAGCTAGCTCAGTGTATTACGTTCACCCTTCAGCAGTCACCTCTAATTGATAGATGGTTGTTTTCAACCGTGCCCTCTAATTCTCCTTGAAACACACGTACGTCCGACGGATACTTTGAACGCGGCTCTGATGATTTTTTTAATCTGCTGATAGTTGTTAGTTGTTAGTCAGTCAGCGAGCTAGAACGGAACGCACTTAGACAAATAGATACAGTGTTGTAAAACGGCTGAGATAGCCGTGCGTGAAAATTCAAATACAAATTTAACTCGAGTGCAATCATGCACCTCTGCATGTGGCAAAACGTCACGAGACATGTACGCTATGTACATATGTGTGGTTACACTGTAACGCTAAAGTATAACCCAGTGTACGAGCGTACGTATTATGTAATATCAGAAGTAGATAGTAGATATGTATTAACCGGTATAACCCACCCCCTGTACCGAATTAATTTATAGATTGTCATTTACATCCTATAAGCACTTCGGTAAATTGTGAAGGCTTAAGGCCGCTGCACACCAGCCGATTTTACAAACGATGAAGCGATGAAGCGATGAAGCGATGAAGCGATGTAGGTGTGCGGCGGCCTTAAAATCGGCTCATCGGCTCATCGGCTCATCGGCTCATCGGTTCAAAATCAAACATGTTTGATTTGGAACGATCAACCGATAAAAATAAAATCATCTACAAATGAACGCGCACACCTACATCGCTTCATCGCTTCATCGCTTCATCATTTGTAAAAATCGGCTGGTGTGCGGCGGCCTTTACATGACACAGCATGTCGGGGTGACGTTTCTACTGGCTCTCAACGAGTGGGCCGAACGCGGTGTACAATTAACGAAGACAACCAATTAAAGAAGTAATTAACAAAAACCGGAAACTGGTAGAAGGGAAGTGCACATTAGCATTCGAAACTCACGAAAATAAGCGCACTGAAAATAAGTCTTGTTTCATGTTTCTTCGCGTAAACTGGCACGAAGCCAGACTACAAGTACAACACTGAGCGCACAAAATGCCTCGTATAAGGCATGCACTTTGCGTGCACTGCGTAGAGTGAATTTGCCTCTTCAGAATAGTAACCCTGTGTAAAATTATTCTCGTATGCGCACCCGCGAGGAATCTCAATACAACCATCTCACAATGTCTCTCCTACTCACGACCAGATCATATTGTAAACGCACTGTCAATAAATTCTCAAGTCACGACGTGACAAAGACTTGTTCCAGTTCCTGTACGAGACAAGACATCCGGTATCTCATTTTAAGTCTTAGTTAGAGAATCGAGATAGCCACGTGAGAAAACAGGATCAGCTGACAGGCCTTTAGCCTATACCTTACAGCTCAGTAAGATCAGATGATATAAGATATGATATGATGAGATAACATGAAACAAGATGAGATGAGATAAGACATGATGGGACAAGATAACAAGAAATAAGATGAGATAAGATAAGATGAAACAAGATGAGATATAAGATAGGAACATCGCCGATGTACATCCGCCAGCTATCCTGCGGATGCCTCGTTAACTAATCATTGCTCAGTTTCGCGTGACTGTACCGTCGGCAGTCAATCAGTCACTCCCCTCATCATCCATCGTCAGTCCTTCCTCGGGTTACCGGCGCTCGAAGTAATGCCTGCCGCTACCGCGCGTACAATTTATCGCATTTCTCTCACGTCGAATCACATCATTGCAATTTACGACAGGCTATGCGACGTGAAATGCAAAAATTGCCGCGGGCAATGTTTATGAAGAGCGCACGTGCGGGACTGGAGATTCTTCGTAGAAAATCAGAGCGCAGCGCAAGATTTCGTCAAAAAGCATTCAGCATCCGTCAAAAATCACGACAGTAATTGAAGTGGGAACGCCAAGCAGTGTTCAAAACATCGAGAAAACGTTCTCAATAAACCAGATACGTACAACAAATTTGGGCAGCTTACAAAGCTTGTGATGACCCAGCTTGGGTGTAGAGACAGACGCGCATAAAGTAGAGCAGCCGAATAGCCTACAGGCTACAGTACATACGCAAATGCATAACAGGACACGCAAATGCAAAACCTTTCCTTCCAAAAAAACACACAATAGTTACTTGCTAATCGCATTAGATTGCATGAAATGTCAACAAATTGTACAATTCTGTAGTAATGACTCTTCAGTTCATAACCAGTATCTTCTTCACCAAATTATAACAGACTTGAGAAAATATGATTACAGAATGATAAAAACAAGATTCCAATATATCGTCAAGAGCGTATAAAGAAGGAGAGCGTACAACGGTGAAATGCTAAAACCATGTTGCAGTATTAGTCGAATTAATAAACTTTCCCCGTTTTATTTTGACCATTCTCTGCAGTATTATTAAGCAGCTGTCCTACCTTGTTAATATAAAACAAACCGCATGTCCCTACGTTGCCCCTACGATGAGATAATGAGCGGTGAAAATATGGCATTTTCGCCGAAAACCGACTCCAGATCACTTTTTACTGTGACTGTCTCTCGCTTTGTGGCCAGTGTATTGCTTCCGGTCGCCGCTGTGTAGCGCCATGATAGCGCTGACTCACGTCAGTACTATAGAGTTTTACTATACATCCAGCGTAAGGTGGGCACAGGTGGGGTCATCACTATGGCAATCAATAACAGACGTCATTCATTCCATTTGTCAATCATTGACAGAAACACGCGAGGTTTCCTGAAGTTATCTCAAAGCGAGAGACAGTCACAGTCAAAAGTGAACTCGAGTCGATTTTGGAAGAAAATACCATATTTTCACCGCTCATTATCTCAGCGTAGGGGCATCGTAGGGACATGCGGTTTGTTTTAAATATTAACAATGTAGGACAGCTGATCTATAATGCTGCAAAGAAACGTCAAAATAAAACTGGGGAAAGTTTATTAATTCAACTAATAAGTACTGCAACATGGTTTCAGCATTTCACCGTTGCTCTCCTTCTTTATACGCTCTTGATATCATCAATCCAGATAATCTAGCAATCAGCTATCTGTATTACTTATGCAATTACAAATTAACTATAAAGTAACAGTCATGGGTGCCAGGTTTCACTGCTTTGTGTCCTACTGTTATTGTTAGAGTAACTACACGCTCACTTCATTTCGTGCGTGTCTATGTGCACAAACTGCATGTCAATGTGTAATAAAATGCCAACCTTGTACATATCTGGTTTACAGAGAAGCTTTCGAGATACATATCCCAGGTCGCTATCAAAACTAGGATATCTGCGTTTGCATCACGCTGCATCGGATATGCATAGTAGCATCCATATGCATAGTAATATAGATCATACGATCAACGGATATGCATAGTAGCATCCATATGCATAGTAATATAGATCATACGATCAACGGATATCGTGAATGCAAACTCGAATCGGAACGTACCTTCATCGCTAGAGTAGTTTCCCTTCAACACCTTCAGGCCCAGATCGACATCTTGCTGCTGCTGCCTTCGTAGCGCCACCTGGCGCGCCATCACTTTCTGACGATCGCAAATAAGAATACATTGGTCGCAGGGACAATCTCGGAACTTGCAAAAACGCTTGTGACCTTTCAACGGAACAACAATGTCGTGGTTACGGCATTTGGCGCACGTAGGCGTGCGCGTTGACAGCCGGGGGCCGGCCGATTGCATCAACGTCGTCGGCGACGGCGACACGAAGGGGCTCGGCGGGGATTTCGGAACGCTGCCATCGTGTTTCTGGTAGGGGGCGTGCCTCTCCTTGCTGCCGCCGTCCGATTTCTCCGGCGGCGAACCAGACCACCGCTCCGGCGTCCCGCCTCCCGCCGCCCTCTCGGACCCCGCAGCGCCCTTCGGCCGGCGGGGGGTGCGCCGCAGGACGGAGACGCGGTGCCCGGGCGAAGCGACAGCTGGGGGCTCGTAAGGGGTTTCGAGCTTCTGGAGGTCGGTGTACGTGTACCGCGGGACCTCCCAGCGATCGGAAGAGAATGGCGGGACCGGCGAGGTCTGCATTTCTCTACGACGGAGGCTACTTTGCTCCGCGTCGTCGTCGTCTTCGACCGACTTACTTGAATTTTCGCTCGTACCTCTGCGAAAAAAAAGCGTAACCTTCTAGTTTGTCCCGGTCTTCATATTCGCAAATGTGCTTTAAACTAAGCCAGGGTGCTAAACTAAGATTGGGCTGCTTAATCTCACTGCAGATGTTTTGACAATGGTTGAACGGTCCGTATAGAAGGGAGGAGCCTAACGTCGATAAAACTGACGGGAAATACTGCTGATCGCGGCAGATTCGCTCACGAAAAAACTCACAAACGAAATATGTTAACAGAGTCTTAGATAATCTACCTTTAATAGATAAGAAGATCACACATTACCAAAGCAGTGATCACTTAGAATGTAACCACAAATAACGGCCAAGTGCAACTACAACATTGATCATCAACATGATAAACCTGAATGGTGCACTGGATAGTGTAAGATTAAACAAATATCTAGGGCACATTATATTATTGGTCTCGATAAAACGAGTTGTAAATCGCAGCATAAAATCGTAACTTGTCAGGCACACAGAACGCGAATTTGAAGAGTGGGCGAACCGACGATCATCAAACCGAGTTGGCCAGCAGAAGGCATAACATTATATAATTTGTCGTTTCTGATCACTAACGTACAATCGATTATTCCAGTTGGCGTACTTACACGACATGAGAGTTCGATCATAGATATAGAATACAGATGGTTCGAGCATGCTTCATCCTTCATTCTTAGCGATTGTACTACTGAGTACTGTACTGAGTAGGACTGATATTGCCCGCGTCGGTGCCTACGACGACGCCACAGGTGGTTCTTAAATCAGATGCTCTATCGCTTGAAGGGGGCGGTGCCGGTCTGCGCGCGCGCAATCACGGGTTTTCAGCAGGCGATTCGTAATACGCGCTTCTCGGCTCTAGCCTAGGGCAGCTAGATACGCCAACGGTCTAAATCGCCTATGTAATACAGAATGTGTCATTATTGTAATCACATAGCCTAGATGCATGATATAATATTGTATATGTTTCTAATTCTATATGTAATATATTCATTTATATACTGTGTAATACTTTACCTTTACTGGTCCAATTTCGTGTATGCATTGGGGCTGATCTCTGGGAAGTGGTGCCACCTGGTATTGACTGTATTGGCATAATATAAACTGTATTATAATATTAGACCGTAGACCGTAAACTGTACACGTGTGTGCGTGCGTGCGTACGTGCGTGTGCGTGTGCGCGTGTGTGCGCGTGCGTGTGCGTGTGTGCGCGTGCGCGTGCGTGCGCGTGTGTGCGCGTGCGTGCGCGCTTCTCTAATTACCGAAGGCTGATGCGATTTACGACCGGGTGTCATCCTGCTGGGACGTCATTGCACCAACCGCGACCCCGTCCCCGCACTAACACAGAACACGCACACAACCGAAAGCGTATATGTGTGTATATCTATGTCAATGTGTCTATATTATATGTCTAATGTTTTATGTGTGTATATCGATGTCTATATTATATGTCTAATGTTTTATGTGTGTATATTTATGTTGTATATATATAATGTTTATGTGTGTATATCTATGTTTATGTATATATCTAATGTTTATGTGTGTATATATATGTCTATATAATATATCTAATGTTTATGGGGAGGGAGGAAAGAAAGAGAGAGAGAGAGAGAGAGGGAGAGAGAGATGAAGAAGAAGAAGAGAGAAAAAGAGAGATAGAAGGAAGGGAGAGAAAAAAAAGAGAAAAGACGGGAGGGTAGCGAAAGAGAGAGAGGAGAAGGGGAGGGGTAGAGAAAGAATGTTTATGTGCACACACCAAACACCACAGTGACCACACACCACACACCACACACCACACACCACACACCACACACCACACACCACACACCACACACCACACACCACACACCACACACTACACACCACACACCACACACCACACACCACACACCACACACCACAAACATTAGATATATATATAGACATAGATATACACACATAAACATTAGACATATACATAGACATAGATATACACACATAAACATTAATTTAGATATATATTATAGACATTATAGACACGCATAAAACATTAGACATGCAGGTATTGACCGCAACTAAACTGTATTATAGTGTTCGACCGTATATAGTAATTGACCGTATATCACTGCTCTGCGTGTCAAAAATAACAATTACTGCCACTTCGGCATTAAATTATTATCAAATCCGAATCCGTCGCTTATTAAATTTCAATCTCGAATTCGAACCATTCGCTTCCATCGTATTCTCTTTAACGTCTTATTAATTACGTTTTTTCTCAATAAATTCATGCACACCGGCTGTAGGCTTGTTGCTAAAATACCATCGATCGAACGGCAGACACACTGCATGACTGAACCTCCAGCAAAATGTAGTTTCGTCAGCATCGACAACGTCAACAATTGTTTAAGGGTTTTGAACCTGGGCGCGTTCACCGAGCAATAGGCTTTACCATGCCACACTTGTATATCCGAGCTCTACAATTGGCGGACACAGAAATGATGGGAGGGGGGGGTTTCAAAAACCACCAGTGAAGAGGGCAGTAGAAAAGGGAGTGTAACCACTACCAAACAGGGTCCAGTCGCGTATAGGAAACACTAAATTTGAGGGGAAAAACAAATGCGTAAACATAGATGCGTAAAATGCGGCCCGTGTGACGGCTTCACTTTCCCCACACGTAACGTTTCATGAACGGGGGAGGAGGCTTGTCCTGAAACCCTTTCTTTCTCTCTTTCTCTCTTTCTCTCTCTCTCTCTCTCTCTCTCTCTCTCCTCCTCCCTCTCTCTCTCT
>NW_014579466.1:2419-4247 GCF_000485595.1 Priapulus caudatus
GAGAGAGAGAGAGAGAGAGAGAGAGAGAGAGAGAGAGAGAGAGAGAGAGCGAGAGAGAGAGAGAGAGAGAGAGAGAGAGAGCGTGCGAGCGTGGGTTGATTACACGATGTTACAGCATCCAGGATGCAGTGACTGTGCAGACAACCCCGCCGACGTGTAAAGGGTGGGTGATCTGATGGGGAATTCCCCGCTGCAAAATACATGCGGTGTAGCTGGCAGTGAAAACGTCGCAGATATAGCTGCGGGCGGTAATAGTAGTAGCTGAGATATCGCTGGCGTGAGTTGGGTATAGTTAGTTTCACTGATTCCTGGTTCTTTATTCGGCAACGCTGCGCATCGCTATCCAAACACGCCGCAGGGGATTTTGCATCGCGGTCTCTCACTGTTTTAATCTTTTCACCATCTCACCATCCCAGTGTCTCACGATCCCACCATCCCAGTGTCTCACGATCTCACCATCCCAGTGTCTCACGATCCCACCATTCCAGTGTCACGATCCCACCATGCCAGTGTCTCACGATCCCACCATGCCAGTGTCTCACGATCTCACCATCCCAGTGTCTCACGATCCCACCATCCCATTGTCTCACGAGCTCACTGTTACTCCGTCCCATTGTCTCAGTGTCTGACTGTCTGAGTGTCTCATCATCCCAGTGCCTCACCATCTCAGTGTCTCAGTATCCTACTGTTATAGCTTTTCACGGCCTCACTTCCTCACTGTCATACCGCCTCACTGCTTCACCGCCTCACTGTCTCACAACCTCACTGGCTCACCGCCTCACTGTCTCACAATCTCACTGCCTCACAACCTCACTGCCTCACCGCCTCACTGCCTCACACCCTGACTGTCTCACAACCTCACTGTCTCACTGTCTCACTGCTTCAACTTTTCACTGCCTCACTGCCTCACCGCTTCACTGTCTCAGCACCCCACTGTCTCACTGTCTCACGGTTTTAACTTTTCACTGCCTCACTGCCTCACCGCCTCAGTGCCTCAGCATCTCGCAGCCTCTCATCGTTGTTGGCTTTACGTATCGCAGATCTGGCGCCTGCAGTCACTACGGCACGTTCGCTGGTCCCGTGGAAGCGTTCAGCCCTGTCGTCGCCAAGCCACTGAACAAGGCGACACCTGCCGGCAGAAACATCTTCACCGTACCGCCGAAGCGTGGTACAGGCTACGGGTCCGTGTCCGCGCGCTGTTGTAGTGTAGTGTGTACGGTGGTGTATTATAGCAATAGTACACGATAGACTAGAGATACATCTCTATTATGTATCATATATCTCTATCATATATCTCTATCATACATCTCTATTATGTATCATATATCTCTATCATATATCTCTATCATATATCTCTATTATGTATCATACATCTCTATTATGTATCATATATCTCTATTATGTATCATACATCTCTATCATATATCTCTATTATGTATCATATATCTCTATTATGTATCATACATCTCTATTATGTATCATATATCTCTATTATGTATCATACATCTCTATCATTTATCTCTATTATGTATCATATATCTCTATTATGTATCATACATCTCTATCATATATCTCTATTATGTATCATATATCTCTATTATGTATCATATATCTCTATCATATATCTCTATCATACATCTCTATTATGTATCATATATCTCTATCATACATCTCTATTATGTATCATATATCTCTATCATATATCTCGATCATACATCTCTATTATGTATCATACATCTCTATCATATATCTCGATCATATACATCTCTATTATGTATCATACATCTCTATCATATATCTCGATCATATATCTCTATTATGTATCATA
>NW_014579466.1:4742-5814 GCF_000485595.1 Priapulus caudatus
TCTCTCTCTCTCTCTCACTCACTCTCTCTCTCTATCGCTCTCCCCGTCTCTCCCCTCCCCTCCTCTCTCTCTCGCTGTCTATTTCACTCCCCTTCCCTCTCCCTCTCTTTCTGCGCACACACACCTGTAGACAGACCAGGTCCAGCACCGCAGTAAGTGTATGGGCAGTGCCTTCCACCTCAACATGCACCCGCGCGCCCTCTTCGACCTCAACCCATACCACACCGACCGACCACTGGCGCCCCACCGCGACCGCCCCGAGTCGAAGCGTCACGTGACCCCCTTCCGACCCAGCAACCCGCCAAAGAAGGTAAGGGGAAGGGCGACAGTGAGAGCAATGACTTCAGTAGGTGAGAGAACGCGCGAAGCCGTACGTATATGAACCCACCATGGAGTGGTGGGTCTACCCGTGTCTTTCGCTTCCGCCACATGGTAGAGCTACACATATGTTACCAGCTACTTGTATGTGGACACAGGGCCGTAGCTACCATTAGACAATAGGAGGCAAATGCGTCCTACAAAATTTCTCCAAATAAAAATTAAGTGGGCCCCATACCCCACGCCCTATTGGCTCGCTTCGCTCTTTGTTCTTTAACTCACAACATTTGCCTCCTACAAAATTTACCTCTGGCTACGGCCCTGTGTGGACAATGCATAGGTATATGTATCTTACAACGTAAGACCTTATACGGTCTCACAAGACGTTATACTATTTTATAAAAGATTTTATACGTCCTCATGCCATACGATTATGTAGCATATTACGATATAAATATAATCTCTTATACCTCCATACGATCTCGGAAGACCCTATACTGTCTTATCTGACGCTATACTATCTCATATGACCTTATACTATCTCACATGACCCCATACGATCTCATAAAACCCTATACTATCTCACAAGACACTATACTATCTCATAAGATCTTATGCTATCTCATATGACCCCATACGATTCCACAAGATCTTATACTATCTCATAAGACCTCATAAGACCTCATACTATCTCATAAGACCTTATACTATCTCATAAGACCTTATACTATCTCATAAGACCTCATACTATCTC
>NW_014579466.1:6190-7435 GCF_000485595.1 Priapulus caudatus
CTTTCTCTATTATTGTCTTCCCTCTTCACTTCACCTCTCGTGTCTCACCCTCTCTCAGACCCTTTCCACTCCCCTTTGTGCCACCCTTTTCCCTCGCATTCCCTGCCCTCCTCCTCCCTCCTGCGTGTGTGCGTGTGTGCGTGTGTGTGTGCGTGTGCGTGTGCGTGTGCGTGTGCGTGTGTTTGTGTGTGTGTGTGTGTGCGTTTGCGTGTGTGTACGTGTGTGTGTATGTGTGTGCGCGCGCGTATGTGCGCGCGTGTGTGCGCGTAGTAGGAACCCAGTAAAAAGAACAGCATTCACGCACGTTTCTAGGTAAAACCGCGTGTCTGTGACCGCTATATGCTGGCCCGCGTACACGGGAATACGGTGGGTTGGGCACGGAGTCATGTAAGGCCGAACTGGAGAGTTCTATATCCCTGCCCTTTACACAGAGGCCCCCGAGACGAGATATCGCTGTGTACGTTATTCGTAAAACTATGCTAGGCACGCTATGTGTGTGTACATCGGCGTGTGTGTGACTATTTCTGTGTGCGTGTGGGCGTGCGTGTCTACGTGAGCGTGCGTGCGTGTGTATAGATATGTGCTGTGGCCCACACTTGGCCTACCGTAAACACACGCACGCCCACGCACGCACGCACGCACGCACGCACGCACACACACGCACACACGCAGGAGGGAGGAGGAGGGCAGGGAATGCGAGGGAAAAGGGTGGCACAAAGGGGAGTGGAAAGGGTCCGAGAGAGGGTGAGACACGAAAGGTGAAGTGAAGAGGGAAGACAATAATAGAGAAAGGGAAGGCAGCGGGAATACCCAGACTAGTATATATCGGAGACGGGATCAGTGCGTGGTCATCGCTGTGGGTAATTAGTAACAGGTCTCTCAACAGTAAATCACTCCGTATAGTTCATTAGTCTCGTGGGTGTTAGCCACATCTATCTACTCTCCTCTCCGCAGATCCGTCAACCGCAACAACTTCCGCTCGTGGATGCTCGTCTGAGAGAGAGAGGGAGAGAGAGAGACAGCAGGGGGAGAGACAGAGAGCGAGAGAGAGAGGGGGGAGAGAAAGAGAAAAAGAGAGTGGAGGGAGACTCGGAGACGCGCACACGCCCACGTGACCAAAGCACGCAGCTCATTGGTCGCAGAATCCAGAGAACGAAGAATCACTTAAAGGAACGACATCTTGGAGTCACCATAGTCGCTTAAAGAGACGACATCTTGGAGTCACCATAGTCGCTTAAAGAGACG
>NW_014579466.1:7763-12276 GCF_000485595.1 Priapulus caudatus
AATTTATAGAAATGTAACTCAAATCGTTCGCTCCATATGATAGTTAGCACACGTTCCTACCCGTCATAGCATAGCGTATGCGGCGGGAGTGGGCGGGGTCTATTTTTATCCTCCAATCACAGGTCGGAGCAATTCCTCTGTTTAGATGCATGTCATTTGAAGGGGTGCCATTTTGGCAGGGTCAGTGGTCATGTGTTGTGGTCGCTAAAGGCGTGTCTGTAATTCTCGCGAGTGGGTCGAAATAAAATGTGACGCAAACAAAACAGTCGTGAAAGCGAGCGTTCGTTTTTTCCCTACCTGCTCCGCACACAGGACTCATTTATTTCCAATAACCTCGCATTCCTAATACACGCGGTCGTACAGAAAAAAAACACGGACATATCGATAGAGACAGACGCGCACGCACACGTACAGATATATATACACACTTTCGATCACGTGACGCGGCGCAAATACGTACGACGGCCAATCACAACCGTTCGTGGCAGCGACCAATCACAACCACTCGCCGGCGCGACCAATCACAATCGCTCGCCGGTGCGACCAATCACAACCGATCGCGGCAGCGACCAATCAAAATCGCTCGCCAGTGCGACCAATCACAACCGCTCGTAGCAGCGACCAGTCACGATGTCCTGTGCAGCCACCAATCGTAACCGCTCGCGCACGGTGGCATACCAACGCTCGGCACACGTCATACGACAATGCGCGGTGATGTCGATAAACGTTACGGCGACAGGTAGACTAGAAGCAAACTCGACCGCTGCATTTCTCCACCCTAGCGTAGCATCCGGTAGCATGTCATTGTGATAGACATCCCCCCCTTATGGCAAGTGTCCCCCTCTCATGGCAAGTGTCCCCCTTATGGCGAGCATCCCCCCATACATTGAGCATGGGTGGCTAATAAAGGTAAAATGTCCATTCACATGTTCCAAGTGTCCTGTTAGACATGCCCACGCCCACACACAATGCATGGGGGGACATTCATCATGGGGGGTGTCTACTACATTACGCCGACATGGTGTGACCCTAATACGCAGGTCAAAATTTATAAATCCCGCTGCTGCGCGGCGGCGATGGTGGCGGCGCCACCGTACCGCCCGTGCCGCTCGTAAAAAAAAACGTTTACGCGCGATGTTCCCCCAACCGATGTGACAAATACTACAATACGGGTTATGAACACTATTACTACACTGTGTGCGTCATGCATGCAGAGTACATGACTGCATTCACTATACGCGTGGATGCACCGGGCAGTCACCACATGCGCGAATATACATTTCCATATATGCTCTGCATGCATGCATGCATGCGTGCGTATGCTCCACATATGTTGCAGCAGTGGTGAACGATGACAAATTATCAATAAATTGATCAATTAATCAATTCATCAATTTATTTCACAATTTGTCATTCGTCACCCCTGATTGCACCTGTGTGAATGCAAGCGCGCCACTTGAAAGAGACGAGTATAATTATGCGCTACATCTCTTCATACGTCACCAGTGCCGTACCGTACCCGAGCATGCACACCTACATACATACGTAGTATGTATGTCTTGTATATGTGTCTGCATACAGATACACATACACGACATGTGCACAGATATGCACATAATTAATGCATGCAAAATATGTATGCGCACACATCCACCATATGTGTCTATATATATACATGTGTACTTCATGTACTGCTATGAATACATGTAGATAATGGACGTATAAATTTTGTGTTCACTACTTTTTGCGTACGTACCTTCACCTATACCGAATGTACATGTACATGTACGTATGTGTGTATGTACATATACATTACATATGTATGTATGTACATGTACATGTACGTATGTATGTACATGTACATGTACGTATGTGTGTATGTACATATACATTACATATGTATGTATGTACATGTACATGTATGTATGTACATGTACATGTACATGTACGTATGTGTGTATGTACATATACATTACATATGTATGTATGTACACTTACATGTACGTTCATTTTGTGTACGCGCATGTACATTGCACGAGTATATACATGTACATCTACAATGTCTCCGTGTGCATGAGTGTACATACACATACATTGTGTGTGTGCGTATGCGTGCATGAGTGCGTGAGTGTGTACATGAACATCCACTGTGTCTGTGCATGTGTGTACATGTACAGCAACCCGTGTCTCATGCACACACACACACGCACGCACGCACGCACGCACGCACGCGCGCACACACACTTAATTACAGTACGGCACTCACGCGGCATTCGAGACGCCGTTCCTTACGATAGCATGCAGGGTTTCCACGAGTCTTGCCTCGTTAGAACCCGCGTGGGTGGATGCACGGAGCTGACGCAGCTCTCCCTCCCCACCCTCACCTCGATTCGACAACAACACACGTCACGTATCCTGAGGTGGAAACAAATTACAAGAGTGAGTGAACGATAGGAGGAGAACATTCAACACAAGATATAAGTCGTAACATGCAGTCGCCGCCACCCGAGTGAGGTTGCACGAATGTGGGTGAAACCGGATTTGTGTGTGTCTGTGTATAATGTGTGTTCATGTGCGTACGTGTGTGTGCATGTGTGTCAGTGTGTATACACGTGTTCGTGTGCGCGTGTGCGCGTATGCATGTGTGTTAGTGTACATGTATGTGTGCGTGCGAGTGCATACATGTGTTTGTATGGGTGCGTATGCGTATGTGCATGTGTATGTGTATTAGTGTACATGTATGTGTGCGTGCGAGTGCATACATGTGTTTGTATGGGTGCGTATGCGTATGTGCATGTGTATGTGTATTAGTGTACATGTATGTGTGCGTGCGAGTGCATGTGCTTGCGTATGCATGTGTGCATACATGTGCAAGTGTGTGTCTGTGTATCTCTGTGCATGTGCGCGCTTGCCCACATGTATGTGCATGTGCGTGTGTGTGAACACGTGTGCATGTATGTGTATGCGTTAGGTGTTAACGTGTGCATGTATGTGTATGCGTTAGGTGTGCGCATGTGTGTGTGGATGCGCATGCGCATGCGAGTGCAATTTAGCATGCGTATGTGTGTGCGTGCGTGCGCATGTGTGCGTATGTAAGTGCATGCGTGTGTGTTTAGTTGAGGCTCGATTGCACCCACAAGCCATCCGTCACCACTTCGCCTGACACGGGAAAATAAACATCGTTTCATTTACGTAAAAACGCGACGCTACGTGAATCACGGACGCTACAGACTACTACAAATATCTGCTCAGCTGCCTCTGGTACGGCGGGTGTAGTGGTTGCGTCTCGGACCGGACACCAAGTGAAATCGATCGTCCTGATGTCCAGCAAAGAGTGACCGCAGATCCGCCATCGTCCGCTGTTTCCATGACGACTGCACACGCGAAGGCATGCGTGCGAGACTCCGAATGCAGACACAGATGGCAGCATCATCAGGCCGCGTCGATGCAGGTGGCAGCACTGGCACTTCAGGCGAATTCGCCACATGTGTGTGCGACGCTTCCGCGGGAAGTCAAGGCAGGTGGCAGCACCGAGCCGTCTCGTCCACGCGAGGACACACCGTGGCTGTGGCCGGAACGTACACACAGGTGGCAGCACCGACTTGGCCACGTACAATCCATGCGAACATGCGCGCGTCCTAAGTTGGCACGTCGACGTAGGTGGCAGCACCTGCGCGTCTCGCGACGTCCATGCACAGATGAGTTGAACTTCCCCACACTCCAGGTGGCAGCACCGACCCGTCACACAACGTTCGTGCGAAGACGCGTCGAACTTCCCCACACTCCAGGTGGCAGCACCGGCTCATCCACGCGAGTGCGCGCGGAGCCACCGCCGGCATGTTCATACACAGGTGGCGCCACCCGCCAGCCGCGCGACGACGTAGGGGGCGCCGCCGTCGCCCGCCCGCGCCCCCGACTACAACAACTCGATCTCCTGCTGACACGACCCCGCCTCCGCGCCAACATCCCGTCTCTCCGGAATCCACGCCGCCGCCACCGCAGACGCCGACGCCCCCTGGCGCTCCACGTCCTCGCCGCGCCCCCTCGCCGCCGCCGCCGGGGGGCGCCGCGCGCGCAGCAGCTGCTGCTTTCTCCGCTCGTCGTTGGGGAAGTTCTGAACGCAAATAACGCGGTTGTAGGCGCGCCAGCGGCGGCACAGCGCGCCGTACATCTTGCACTGGACGTACATGAAGACGAGTCCGCCCGTGAAGCCAATCGCCACGACGATGAGCTTCGTCCAGAACGGCCACTTGAGCACACCGGAGCGGATCTCCTCGGTCGTGCGGTCGATGAGGACGTAGAGAGACCAGACGACGCAGGTGATCGCGACGATGTGGACAGCTGACGGCTGGCACAGCACCTTACGCCGCTCCACGGGGGACATGTCAAGCTTCTCCCACTGCAACGACCAAAGGAATTGAGGATGAGAGAAGAAGACGTGGTAGAGAGAGAGAGAGAGGAGAGAGGAGAGAGAGAGAAAGAGAGAGAGAGAGAGAGAGAGAGAATAAAAGAA
>NW_014579466.1:12782-15275 GCF_000485595.1 Priapulus caudatus
GAGAGAGAGAGAGAGAGAGAGAGAGAGAGCGAAGGCGGAGAGAGAGTGACAGAGATACAATGTAAATAGAGAGTTTACAGTATAGATGTATGTGGGTGAATGTACATACACATGTCTAGCTGCCCCTACTGCAAAGAGAAACTAGACAGAGTGCACTCACGGAGAGTGCATACCTCCGCCAGCGACATACACCATACGCCATATGACTCACGAGCACACGAATATACGCCAGCGTACTGACATGTACACGCTGGCTTGCTGCTCGCTCGCTCGTAGCAGCCGCTCGTTGCTGCTGCTCGCTGACAGGTACACGCTCGCTGGCTCGCTGCGCTGGGTGGCTCGCTGGCTCGCTGGCTGACGCGCTAATATCGATCGCGCGAACACACTAACACACTAACACACGAACACACGAAAGCGAAAACATAACCTCCTCCAACTCCGTTGGGCGGAGGTAACAACGTGGTTAGAGAGAGGGAATCACAGAATCGGATGCACGTTAGAGAGAGAGAGAGAGAGGTTTACAGTGTGGATGTATGTGTATATGAGAGAATGTACAAGAACATGTCCAGTTTCTCTCATTGCAAGGAGGAGGAGAGATGACAATATTAGAGATGATGGTTACAGGTACACGAGGAAGAATGTGGAAGTGCAGGAACTTTCACAAAGTACAATGTACAATAATTGTAAGTACTGCACTAATTTAAGATTATTAGCTATTTAGTATACGATTCACGTTAATAAAATCAAGAGTCTATCAATAGACTCCTATATTGATAGACTCCTGATAAAATGTACGATATTATAAAACGAATAGCAGACGTTTACTTGTTATACGGTCAAAAACGCCAGCTGTATTACAGTGTGCGCCATTATTTACACTGTAATGTACATCTACACACAAGGAATTCAACCCTTTCCCCTGAACAAAAACAACATCCGAACGTGAAAACACTGCTAGATCTTAGAGTGTGCGCAAGCACTACGTCACAACCCTCTAGAACTCCTCAGGCTGTGTTAGCTACAATATATCTGGTTGCATGATTTATTTGTCATTAGTCACCCCTGCTAATACCAACCAACCTAGAAGCTATCGGTTAGGTTGGCCTGGGCTCGGGAGCTGTTACTGAGCGCTTGGGCCCACCGGGGCCAGCCCCGACTCAAAAGCATGTTTGACACAGATGTGATGGGACAAGGTTGCATTTACACAGTCTATTTGCACACCGTATGAACCAGATGGCATCAACATGAGAAGTGTTTCCACGCGTCTGCGCCTATGAGCTGAGAACCCCCATTCATGAGCTGTCACTGCTTTCTGAGGTGGGCTAGTGGTGGGTGAGGTGAGGGGGTGTTAGGGCGTGGCGGGCGTAAACAACCTTGTGCACTTATGCCCTCACTGTAGACTACAGTCTACTGTCGCGAGAATGCAGGTGTACGAACTCACCACGCAGTAGGCACATTTCGTAAGCTCGCAACTTTGCAACATGCAATATATAATATATATATATATACACATACATATATATATATATATATCAGGGTTCGTAAACTCCAGGCAAAGCGGTTTTCCATGACTCTTCCAGGTCCATTTTTAGGCCCCCCAAGAATTGAAGCTTAAAACGGATTTTACCTCTCAAAATAAACCATGCTGTATAATCAAGATAAACACTAAACAGTAACTGTTATATCGTCAGTATTAAACATGTTACTATCTCTGGTGTAACATCGACCTGATAAACATGTACCCTCTAGGAATTTTCCAGACCTGGAAAACTTTGTTAGGAAAATTGTTTAGGACTTTCCAGATGTTCTAGGTACCCTGATATATATTCGTACACAAGTCGTGGTGGGCTTTCCAAAAATGCATTGTTTCACACTGCACGCAACATGTCGGAATGCGCAAGTAAACAAGTGAACGGCGCTGAACGCTTGTGTGTAGGATGGCGTTAACACAAAACTAAATGACCAGGCCGCACGATGAGTAGAGAGTTAGCGATTAGGTAAAGATAGAGATACAGATAAAGACGAAGAATTAACTGCATTTATGAATGAACAACACTAAATTGCACCATATATCTAGAATTATTGAGCAGGAGTAACCCTAATAACCAAAGATAACGAACATATGAGAAACACAACGTGGAACGCTTACCAACCAATAGGAGTTGAACAGAGTCCTTGTACTTCCTTCGATGTAGGAAGGCGACAGACAGAGACACTCAAGGGAAGGGGCTCATGGGAAGACGCTGCTACGAAGACGGTCAGCGATGGACAGAGAGCGACGCGGAGAGGTAACAGACAGAGCGACAAGGACACTCAGTAACAGACAGAGTGACACGGTGAGGTAACAGACAGACTGAGTGACAAGGACACTCAGTGACAAGGACACTCAGTGACAGACAGAGCAACACGGTGAGGCCACAGACAGAGTGACAAGGACACTCAGTGACAGACAGAGCAACACGGTGAGGCCACAGACAGAGTGACAAGGACACT
>NW_014579466.1:15285-32626 GCF_000485595.1 Priapulus caudatus
GGGGGGAGGGGTAGAAAGAGAGAGAGAGAGAAAGAGAGGGGGAGAGAGAGGCGGGGAGAGAAAGGAAGAAATTGAGTGCCAGCAAGCAAGAGAGAGAGAGAGAGAGAGAGAGAGAGAGAGAGAGAGAGGGGGGGGGGGGGGGGGGGGGGGGAGGGGTAGAAAGAGAGAGAGAGAGAAAGAGAGGGGGAGAGAGAGGCGGGGAGAGAAAGGAAGAAATTGAGTGCCAGCAAGCAAGAGAGAGAGAGAAAGAGAGAGAGAGAGCGAAGGCGGAGAGAGAGTGACAGAGATACAATGTAAATAGAGAGTTTACAGTATAGATGTATGTGGGTGAATGTACATACACATGTCTAGCTGCCCCTACTGCAAAGAGAAACTAGACAGAGTGCACTCACGGAGAGTGCATACCTCCGCCAGCGACATACACCATACGCCATATGACTCACGAGCACACGAATATACGCCAGCGTACTGACATGTACACGCTGGCTTGCTGGCTTGCTCACCACACACCCGCTCGTTGCTGCTGCTCGCTGACATGTACACGCTCGCTGGCTCGCTGCGCTGGGTGGCTCGCTGGCTGACGCGCTAATATCGATCGCGCGAACACACTAACACACTAACACACTAACACACTAACACACGAAAGCGAAAACATAACCTCCTCCAACTCCGTTGGGCGGAGGTAACAACGTGGTTAGAGAGAGGGAATCACAGAATCTGATGCACGTTAGAGAGAGAGAGAGAGGTTTACAGTGTGGATGTATGTGTATATGAGAGAATGTACAAGAACATGTCCAGTTTCTCCCATTGCAAGGAGGAGGAGAGATGACAATATTAGAGATGACGGTTACAGCCTTACAGGTGCACGAGGAAGAATGTGGAAGTGCAGGAACTTTCACAAAGTTCACGAGTGAATGTACAATAATTGTAAGTACTGCACTAATTTAAGATTATTAGCTATTTAGTATACGATTCACGTTAATAAAATCAAGAGTCTATCAATAGACTCCTATATTGATAGACTCCTGATAAAATGTACGATATTATAAAACGAATAGCAGACGTTTACTTGTTATACGGTCAAAAACGCCAGCTGTATTACAGTGTGCGCCATTATTTACACTGTAATGTACATCTACACACAAGGAATTCAACCCTTTCCCCTGAACAAAAACAACATCCGAACGTGAAAACACTGCTAGATCTTAGAGTGTGCGCAAGCACTACGTCACAACCCTCTAGAACTCCTCAGGCTGTGTTAGCTACAATATATCTGGTTGCATGATTTATTTGTCATTAGTCACCCCTGCTAATACCAACCAACCTAGAAGCTATCGGTTAGGTTGGCCTGGGCTCGGGAGCTGTTACTGAGCGCTTGGGCCCACCGGGGCCAGCCCCGACTCAAAAGCATGTTTGACACAGATGTGATGGGACAAGGTTGCATTTACACAGTCTATTTGCACACCGTATGAACCAGATGGCATCAACATGAGAAGTGTTTCCACGCGTCCGCGTGGGTTCTCAGCTCATAGGCGCATCCCATTCATGAGCTGTCACTGCTTTCTGAGGTGGGCTAGTGGTGGGTGAGGTGAGGGGGTGTTAGGGCGTGGCGGGCGTAAACAACCTTGTGCACTTATGCCCTCACTGTAGACTACAGTCTACTGTCGCGAGAATGCAGGTGTACGAACTCACCATGCAGTAGGCACATTTTGCAAGCTCGCAACTTTGCAACATGCAAAATATAATATATACACACACATACATATATGTATATATCAGGGTTCGTAAACTCCAGGCAAAGCGGTTTTCCATGGCTCTTCCACGTCCATTTTTAGGCCCCCCAAGAATTGAAGCTTAAAACGGATTTTACAACCTCTCAAAATAAACCGTGCTGTATAATCAACATAAACACTAAACAGTTATATCGTCAGTATTAAACATGTTACTATCACTGGTGTAACATCGACCTGATAAACATGTACCCTCTAGGAATTTTCCAGACCTGGAAAACTTTGTCAGGAAAATTGTTTAGGACTTTCCAGATGTTCTAGGTACCCTGATATATATTTGTACACAACTCGTGGTGGGCTTTCCAAAAATGCATTGTTTCACACTGCACGCAACATGTCGGAATGCGCAAGTAAACAAGTGAACGGCGCTGAACGCTTGTGTGTAGGATGGCGTTAACACAAAACTAAATGACCAGGCCGCACGATGAGTAGAGAGTTAGCGATTAGGTAAAGATAAAGATACAGATAAAGACGAAGAATTAACTGCATTTATGAATGAACAACACTAAATTGAACCATATATCTAGAATTACTGAGCAGGAGTAACCCTAATAGTAATAACCAAAGATAACGAACATATGAGAAACACAACGTGGAACGCTTACCAACCAATAGGAGTTGAACAGAGTCCTTGCACTTCCTTCGATGTAGGAAGGCGACAGACAGAGACACTCATGGGAAGGGGGAGACAGACGCGGCTACGAAGATGGTCAGCGATGGACAGAGAGCGACGCGGAGAGGTAACAGACAGAGCGACAAGGACACTCAGTAACAGACAGAGCTCAACACGGCGAGGTCACAGACAGAGTGACAAGGACACTCAGTAACAGACAGAGTGACACGGTGAGGTCACAGACAGAGTGACAAGGACACTCAGTGACAGACAGAGCAACACGGTGAGGTCACAGACAGAGTGACAAGGACACTCTGTGACAGACAGAGCAACACGGTGAGGTAACAGACAGAGTGACAAGGACACTCAGTAACAGACAGAGCGACGCGGAGAGGTAACAGACAGAGTGACAAGAACACTCAGTGACAGACAGAGCAACACGGTGAGGTCACAGACAGAGTGACAAGGACACTCAGTGACAGACAGATCGACGCGGTGAGGTCACAGACAGAGTGACAAGGACACTCAGTGACAGACAGAGCAACACGGTGAGGTAACAGACAGAGTGACAAGGACACTTAGTAACAGACAGAGTGACACGGTGAGGTCACAGACAGAGTGACACGGTGAGGTCACAGACAAAGTGACACGGTGAGGTCACAGACAGAGTGACAAGGACGATCAGCAACAGACAGATCGACGCGGGGGCGCCGACGGACGGAGCGACCCAGGATGCAGACAAACAGAGCGACACAGACAGAACCCCGACAGACGAACACACAACACCACCGCCCGAACCAGCAACCCGAACCCACCGTCTTGAACGGCTTGATCTTCGTCTGCATGACGAAGTTGAACTTGCACAGCTCGCAGCTGCGCGTGTCCGAGCTCTTGATCCACTGCTGCAGGCAGGCCTGGTGCACCCAGCGCAGCGTACCCGCGCAGTGGCACGGCCCGATCAGCGGCAGTTCCGCGTCGCCCTCGCAGTGGCAGATGCGGCAGATGTCGACCCCGCCCGTAGAGATTGAAGCGATCGAGTCGCTCTTCTCGTGCGCCGGCGGCGCCACCTTGCGGTCGCCGGCATCGTCCGGCGGCGCGCAGGGGCCGCTGGCGTCGGAGGCGGCCTCGGTCGGCGGCGGTGGAGCATCCTGCATGGGAGAGAGCGGCAGAGAGTTTTGTTAAATTGGTTTGCTGCGTGGGGATCGGACGGGGTGACGTGTCGTGTGGATACGAGGGCGTCTGGCGGGGCTGCATCGATCATCAAACCATATACATAACCTCTTAACTCTACATAAGCAATAGCTAACCCATCTTTATAAACTATACCTGATCGTATACCCAACAATATATAAGCCATACCAGACGCTATACTTAACCCTATACCCAAACCTATATGAGCTATACCCAACCCTTTATATGCTATAGCTAACCCTATACCACATACGTAACCCAGAATACCTAACAGTAACAGTAACGCTGTCACTGACTCTAGGCTATAGGCTATACCTAACTCTATAGCCATCCAAATATTTCAAGTAACTTAACACATTTTCAGTTAGGATAAAGTACCGAGGCTTCAAGGCAGCTACGTAAAACTTACCTGTGAGACGTATGTGTGCTGCTGCTGCTGTTGTTGTTGAGGGCCCATCGAGAGAGCAGTGGTTTCTACCTCAGAAGCGAGAGTCATGGTTTCTGTTTGCATTTTCTTTTCGGTTGGAGAGACACATATCTCGAGCACTGGCATCATTTACTCACGCATACGTGGAGTAGAGTGGTGCGCCGAGTAGCCTATCTGGAATTAATCGCAAGATAAAGGTTTTCGGAGCCTTCATCTTCGATACCTTTGTTTACATAATGATAAGAGAAGTTGTATCAATATAGCGAAAATGGCTATTTTCGCGGTAGTACCAGTACGATGAAATAGTTGGCGTGCGTGCCGCCAGAGGGCCGCACCGCAATATTATTATTTACCCTCTGTAGTACTGCGGAACGTTGTTTACATCCTTAGCTAGACTTGTTCTATTTAAAGTACGGAGAAAAAGGTTTTGGCGAACGATACGATATAAAGACTACTGCTGCTACTCAAAACACTTGTTAGAAAACAGAGAAACACTATTTTTATTCGTTTATTAGCGGGGTTGCTGCTCGCGGCATCTTGCGTTAGAAAAAGTGAGCTTCTGAGAACCAGACAGTGTGTATACCCACCACCGTCCGGGCTTATATAATTCGGCATTGTATTGCCGTCTATTTAATAAATAAATATGTGTAAACGCCTCCAAATAACATTTAGTCTTTGAATACTAAAGAAGGTAGAATAGATGCTAAATTCACTATGAAAAAAGGGTTAGAAGAATGGGTATTTAATTAACCATCATATCTATAGGTAGAAGCCACGCAGGCTTCACAGCCACGTTGCTACCAGCGCTCTACCCTCTCTTCAAACCTTGGATCCGCCCCTGCAGACTAACTTGGCTGGCTCCAAAGATCTACCTTCTGATAAAGAACCCACTCCTGGAAAGCTCTCTACAGGTTTCTTCTTCATATTACACAACATCGTGCAAGTAGAATCCTCGCGCGAAGGATCATCATGTTGCCGCAGCTTTCTGTAGCGCCAGTCACTCCACTGCTGAATGCTGATTTCATTCGGCTACGTACAGCCATCAGAATAACTTGCCCCAGGACCTCGGACTCCCGGTCACCGTAGAAGTGCATAACCACATAGATAGATAGATAGATAGATATACAGACAGACAAATAGATAGATAGATAGATAGATAGATAGATAGATAGATAGATAGATAGATAGATATAGATTTGTATATTCATTCTCTCGTGTCTTTTTTATACGTGTTGAATGTGTCATCGGTTTAGATTGGCTAAAGCGTGCATCCGTGTACGTGTGGAAAACGATGTCAATATGAAACACTGACTATACACACGGTGATTCAAATAGCAATATAGCGTTTAATATTTCCATATATAGGGCTTTATAGTCGCACATACGATTAATGCATCAATGGCGTACACTAAGAACGAAGCCGAAACGCGAACCGAAACAGTGCGTTCTTCATCACGCAACAGTATATATATATAATTGTGCCCGTAACATGTCATGATCCTATATAATGCTATTAAAATGCGATTGGTACTCATTCGTATACGACATATCAAATAAAACTAGCTATAGCGAATCTGGGTTGATGATGTAATGCAATGTAATCTCAGAGCGCGAGTAATTACTAGTTGGTCTACAGGCGTTACAAAATATAATCCATCGTTTATACGAGGGCATGAATAATATACAGCTTGCACTGGTTTTGACTCGAAAACACGCCGAAACATAACATCAGGGGTAAACAGTGACAAAATTTGTCATTATTCACCCCTGATAATATACATGACGTATAATATATAATATATATATATGTATATATAAAGTCTGCTTGAACTCTTTTCTCGACGACAGATGGCGTGAACGTCGTGAAGAATTTCCGTCTGCGGGAGCGTGGTCAGACCGTAGATATCCTGTTTATGTGTACATATATTAGGATATCAATGGCTCAGAGTCAAGGGTGTCAACAGGCGGGGGACAGGGGGACATGTCCAGAGCTGCCCACCGGCCACAGCTATAGCATTTACCGACGGTAGCTGCCAGCCCAATACAACCAGGGTCCATATCATATGTGGAGCATGCAGCTGCATTGTATTTACTATTTGTACTACCCGACTCGGATCAGCGAAGGAACTTAGGAAGCCAGTATCTGCCCACGGATCCATTCTACTGGGAGAGTTAGTTGCCATCCTTTAATATGACGCTGGAATATATCCTCAGCGATGTGAGATTAGCCAGTATAGAGAAGATCCAGATCCTCTCCGATACCCAGTCCTCAGTTAGACTACTCACACTGGGCTGGAAGGCTAACCAGCTACATTATACATAACACCATTAGCTACCACCAAGAGCCTTATTTATTAGTCAGCTGGAGGAAAAAGGCATCTCGGTCAACATCGACTGGACACCAGACCATGCTAATATAGCAGGAAACGAGATAGCCGATAGACTAGCGAAGGAAGCCAGTAGTGAGGCCAAAAATCTGGATAAGCTGGACTGTATAAGTATTATAGTATAACATCCCAAGGGGACATCAAGAGTGCAGCGAGAAAATCGGTTAGTGCTAAATGGCAACGTCAATGGGATGCTGCCGAGACGGGAAGACGGTTATAAGGGTTCATACCCTCATACCATCGGTCACTCATTACACCACCACTGATCATCCAAACAGACTGTTATATACCAAGATTGCATGCTTAAGATCAGGCTACATTGGACTCCGAGAATACCTACAATCAGATAGAAGTTATAGTGATGATCCACTATGTGACGTGTGTCGTGTCGCCGAGACTGTACCTCACTACATACTAGAATGTGCTAAGTTTGAGAAGGAACGTGGACTCATTCAGCATAAGATTTTCAAAGAGTGTGGGGTAGGAACTCTAAGTGAGGATATTTTATTGTGTGCGGACCCTGAGGTGAGGATAGTCTAAAGGAGCATAGAACTGAGATCACTAGGCTCTTGGGTGAGTGGAATTGGTGGAGACTGGGTGAGCCCACATTTAAACCAGCGCCACCTACCAGAGGCCAATACAGCTCTAAGAAGCTTCGATCAAGGATCACGGATCAGGATAATCGTCTAGCAGCATCGAGCCCACAGAGAATTGCCGAGGAGTTTATCAGATCAGAAGACCGTCGTAGGCAGATTTTTGGCAAGTTCTGAGGTAAGAATTTTCCTTATTACAAAGTTATTGCTATATGTCCTCGAAATGTCCCCCCTACTTTTGAGAAGCTGTTGACGCCCTTGGCTCAGACGACCGCGTTTTGTGCGCGGCGTAAAGAAATTGTGTCGCTAATGCCACGCGCCGGCAAAATTTGCAAGTTCCTGCGACACGGAAATGCAAATTCCAGCGAGCCGACGAAATACGAGCCGCGTCCACCGGCCCGACCGAACTCCCGACTCCACTGCTGCCGTCAGGAGGCGCGCAAGTCGCTAGATTATGAGTTGTTAACGAAAAACTAAATCCTCTAGACAAGCGAAGCAACGTCTGCTCACTAGCACCGGCTACATATCACGCATGCGCAGTCGCCGCGCCTGCTCGCTGCCGTATCACAAATATATGCCGTGAACGTCGCCACCCACCAGGCCTCCTAGAAGAGGAGGATACCGAGAGAGAGAGAGAGAGAGGGGGGGGGAGAGAAAGAGAGAGAGAGAGAGAGAGGCAAAGAGAAGAGTGTGAAAGAGAGAGAGAGAGAAAGAGAGACCGAGAGAGGGAGAGGGAGAGAGAAAAGAAGAGAAGAGAATAGAAGAAGAAGGAAGAAGGAAAAGAAGAGAGAGAGAGAGAGAGAGACAGAAGGAAAGACAGAAGAAATGCAGTCAGAACTCTCGAAATCCCCTCGCCCTATCTCTCGGAACCCTAACGCCCTTTCTCGTACCCCAACGCAAGCGAACAAACAAGTGTAGAGTTGGCAGTCGACATAACTAAGGCTACATCTGATGGAATGGTTGACTTCGTCTCGGCCTGCCACGTACAGACACGCTTCCACGTTCGCATAGTTGAGCTGATCGCCGCTAGCTGGCGCTGCGAAGCGTAAAGCAAGCGTGCACCGTCGTAACACCTGCAGCAGGTATTCTATTCTCGTCGTGGGCGGCATGCACCCCTGCATGCTCTCGTCGTCGTCGTCGTCGTCGTCATCGTCTTCTTCTTCGTCTTCTTCTTCTCCTTTTTCTTCATCTTCATGATCATGATCACCGTCACCATCGTCGTCGTCATCGTAATTGTCATCGTTGTCGTCCGCGTCACCATCATCACAGTTTAGCACTAAGAGTATAACACTTCCTCACTCTGTAGGCACGGTAATAGCTGCTCCTGTCCCACCCCTGCCCCAACCCCTTGCCCCACCCCTTGTCCGCCACCTCTGCCCCCACTCCTGCCTCCCGTCTCGAGAGTGTCTTTCAACTTCCAGTACCTGCCCACTTCTTGCTGCCTCCATTGGAGGCACACCCCTCGCCTATATCCTCCCCTCAACCTCCTTCCCACAGATGCGAAACCCTCCCATCTCCTGCGGGACCACACCTCCCCCATCTCCCCGCATCACAAGCACGCATTGAGCGCGTAGCTTGAGGAACCGCCCCACCCGGCCAGCGGCTGCCTCCTCCTCCCTCCCCCTCTCCCCCTCCTCCTCCTCCTCCCCTCCTCTCCCTCCTCTCCTCTTCCTCCTCCTCCTCTCTCCGCATCACAAGCAGCTGTGTTGAGGGCGGTGGCAGGCCAGCAGCGCCCGCCGCTCGCACTCTTCAGGAAAACCGCCCCACCAGCCAGCGCGGCTAGCCTGCTCCCCCTCTCTCCTCCTTCTCCTCCTCCTCCTCCTCCTCCTCCTCCTCTCTCCGTATCACAAGCACGTGTTAAGGGCGGCGGCAGGCAGCACGCCCGCGCGCTCGCACCTCTTCAGGAACCGCCCCACCCAGCCGCGGCTGCCGACGAATCGTGGGTTGTGCGGCCGTATGACCGCGCGCGCCTTCGCAGTTATCTCCGCGCACGTGACCCTCCCCCCGCCTCCGCCGCCTCCTCCGACGCCGCTGCCGCCGCGGTGTCGCGCCGCCAACCACCTCATGATCTCGTGCTCCACCTCCGTAGGGTAGGAGAGCGGGCGGCCACCGCCCGGGCGATTCACGCGTGCGACGATGCCGCTTGGCGGGTAGATGGCGCTGTCTGCGGCGGCGGAGGTTGCAGGGTCGTCGTCGCTGTCGTCGTCGAGGTTGCTATCGTCGTCGAGGTCGCTATCTTCGTCGTCGGGCGGAATGTCGCGGTGCGCCGGCAGCGGCGCCACCTGGGGGGAGCGTGGCGGGGTCGCTGAGGGCGACGATGGCACTGCGTCGCGGTGGCGGCTCGGTTTGGCTGTGACCGCGCGGGAGCGGCCGTCGCCATGACGACCCGCCCGCGGCAGCGCTTCAGTGGCGTCGCTTGCTTCCCGGCGGGTGCTCAGGTCGAGGGCGCCACCATCTTCGCCTTCGTTCGGCGGGGCGGTGGCGCGGCGGGCGAACGGCGGCCACGCGCAATCGTGGGCAGCGCCCCCTACGCGCCGGCTGAGACCTCGTATCGCCTCGACGCCGGCTTGAGACGCGAGCTCGAGACAGTACAGCGCCTCGGCGTACGACATCTGAAGGCTCACCGCCGCCTCCTCCTCCTCTTCCTCGCCGCCGCCGCCGGGGGGCGCCGCTGTCGCCGCGTCGTCCCGCCAGGTGGCGCTGACGTACTTTGCCGGCGCTAGCATCTTGCGCTTCCGCTGCGTCCGTCCCCGCACTGCCGCCGCCTCCGAGTCTTCAGGCCACTTGGGGGCGCCACCGGCCAGCTTCACCAGCATGTCTTTTGCCGGCAGGGTAAGCGACTCATCGAAGTCGGAGGTCACGTGGAGGTCGCGCATGGGTCGAAGGTCGGAGGTCGCCTGGAGGTCGCGCACGGGTCGAAAGTCAAAGGTCGCCGCGTCGGGGTCGTGCACGGGTCGAAGGCCGTAGGTCGCCGCCGCATCGCCGCATGCGAGTCGAAGGTCAAAGGTCGCGGCAGCGGCGTCGGGCTCGGACTCCGAGTCGTCTGACGGGTAGAACTGGCGGTTGCAGGCGAGGCGCGGCCGGCCGACCCTCCGCTTCTGCTTCATGGCGCGCTCAAACTTAGAGTTGAACGCCGAACTCGAGCGGTCGAGCGCCGCCATGGGGCGCCACGCCCGCTCGGCGACGACAGGGGCGGGCGGGGAAGCGCGTTCGCACTTGATGGGCGGCGGCGGTGGCGAGGCGTCTACTGCGACTGCGGCCCGGGGCGGCGGGCGGCTCGCGAGGGGTGGGGCGGCGATGGCGACGGCGCTTGGAATGTTGACTGAAGCTCTGTGGATCGCGGCGGCGACGGATGCTGCGGCCGCCATCTCGGGATGAGGGTCGCCGCGGCGATGCTGGCCGCCGCTCGTTGCCGTGGCAACCGCCTCCAGCGGCGAGACGTTCTCTCGCGTCGCACGCGGGATTCTCGCGCTCCGCTCCCGGGGCGCGCCACCGTCCGCTGCCGCGAGCCTCCCCGGAACGTTCTCCCCCAAGGGGGCGCTCTTTGTGACGCGCCAGTCGCTAGGCAGCGGTTCCGGTTTTGCAGCGTAGGGGGCGCCCGTCGCCTCGCACATCCGGTCGTCGACGCCGGCGCCACCTGGCGACGGGCTGCGCTCGCGACTGATCGACGCCTCGCGACACAGGTCCTGCAGTTCGCTGAAGAGCGCGAGGTCGATCTGCGGGCGCCCCCTTGCGGGCAGCGCCGCCGGCTGGCGCCCCCTCGCGGGCAGCGCCGCCGGCTGGCGCCCCCTGGCGTGCTTCGTCGCCGCCTTCGGGCCGAGGATTCGCTCCCATGAGTCGCGCAGGATGCCGGAGAACGGGACGACGCACGCGTCGGCGTCGTCAGGTGGCGCTGCCTCCGTCGTCGGCGACGTCGACTCCATCACGGTTCAAAGATGGCCGCCGCCGCGTCTGCAACGAGTGAATGTGCACGCGTGATGACGTCATAGTTTGGGGCGAGGGGGAGGGAGGGGACGCTGTTTTGTCTAATGGGGGGGGGGGACACACAAGCATACACGCACGCACGCACGCACACACACCCACAAACAAAAGTGGGGGGGACATTTTGAGGGAGCAGAGCAACCGAGCGGGGGGGGGGAAGGTGTGGGAGGGGGGCTTACCCCCACCCACGGTAATGACTTTTTTATTTTTGCGTATTAAAAACAGGCGTTTTAATGCATTGTAGAGTAAAAATCAAGCAAAGTTTATGATGCTGCAAAATTAGTAGTGTATACAGAAAATACAGAAATTTACTTTAGATGCTCTGTGGCGTTATCTGAGGCATTTTCCAACCATTCTCATTCATTCTTTTAAAGCATACAGCTTTTCAAGATTACTCTCATTTTTGAAAAAAACTAACTTCTCTGTAAGATTTACATAACAATAACTGTAATTAACTGATCCGCGACAACACTTCACATTCAAGTGCTGCCATGATACTATCGTCGCAACCTTAAATTGACTACGTTACGAATTTTCCATGGTAAAATTTGTAAAAAAAAAAATTGTTATTTTTTTACATTAAAAATAAGAACTAACGTTACTAAATATATCCTCAAACTCTCACCTGATAAAAATGTTTTTACGTTGGTTAAATTTGCAAAGATCTAGACGATTTGGTAATTTCTGTTGTCTAACACTATTCCCCAGTACTGTTCAGATACTGGCGTCTCTCTGTTTTTCACCGGCAAATTAGGGCATATAAAGAAACACTAATTGTATTTTCATACATTTTATTTTGTACAAATAACACACAAATATACTACTTGATGGTGCTAGAAATTCGTGACGTAATCACCCGGCCCGCACGGCCCGCACGGAGAATACATAATATTGTAACTCTACGGCGGCATGGCAGCGTTGCCAGCCGGATTTGGAATTTCAGATTATGTACAAGGTTGTTACAAATTATCGTGGGGGGGGGGGTGGAAATAATATTTCCCATGCAGTTGAACAATCAACTAAGCTTAAAACGCGCAGAAACAAGAAGAAGGAAGTGCTTTTCAGTCATGGTTCTGATCCCAAAAACATATGGGGGGGTCCAAATGATATGATGTCGGATGTCCCCCCACTTTTGAAAGTGGGGGGGGGACATGTCCCACCTGTCCCCCGCCTATTTACGCATTTTCCCGCTGTAGCATGAGCGTGGTGATGGTGATGGTGATGGTGATGGTGATGGTGATGGTGATGGTGGTGGTGGTGATGGTGATGGTGATGGTGATGGTGGTGGTGGTGGTGATGGTGGTGATGGTGGCGGTGATGGTGGTGGTGGTGGTGGTGGTGGTGGTGATGATGATGGTGATGGTGATGGTGATGGTGATGGTGATGGTGATGGTGATGGTGATGGTGATGGTGATGGTGATGATGATGGTGATGGTGATGGTGATGGTGATGGTGATGGTGATGGTGATGATGATGGCGGTGATCGTGGTGATGATGGTGATGGTGATGGTGGCGGTGATGGTGGTGATGATGGTGGTGATGATGGTGGGTAAAGAGTTGATCCCGCTGCGACTGATCATAACTACACAGTGTTTACTAATTATACGCTGCGTATTACTAATTATATAATTATATAAACGGGTTACGAATTGCTGCTGGCGCGTCCGTCCGACGCGACTGCCGTCTGCCAGCAGTACTCGTCGTGTGATCATGCAACGATTCATTGTAATGATGATGACGTCAGCGTGTGAGTGTAAATATGGCGGTCGTTGTGTATCGTCTGCAGAAAGCAGAGAGCAGAGAGCAGAGAGCGGAGGTCTGCTGCTCTATACTCATACCAGCAAGGGTTAATAATGACAAAGTATTCAGATCTCATACTCAGATATACTCAGATATATACTCNTCTCTCTCTCTCTCTCTCTCTCTCTCTCTCTCTCTCTCTCTCTCTCTCTCTCTCTCTCTCTCTCTCTCTCTCTCTCTCTCTCTCTCTCTCTCTCTCTCTCTCTCTCTCTCTCTCTCTCTCTCTCGCCAAATGCTATTTGGCAGACGATGCGAATAATATTGCTTCGAATAAATTCCAAGAGACAGAAGAACGGAACAGAAGAAAAGAGACAGAGAAACAGAGAGAGAAGAACAGAAGAGACAGAGAGAAAGATGTAGAACGTCATGAGACAAACGACGAAAAACAAGAAGAAGAAGAGGAGGAGGAGGACAGCGACCAAGCTTTTTACACGTGAACACTGACGAGCAAAGAACGGAAATCGGAAGTTCTACAGCCTAAATATAGCAACTCTCTGTCTCTCTTTCTGTCTCTTCCCTCTCCCCCTCTCTCTCTATTTATCTCTGTACCTTTTTCTGTCTCGCGCGCTCACTATCTCTCTCTCTATCTCTCTCTCTCTCTCTCTCTCTCACTTAGTGACGTGATTAGCGGCGGACCATTGAGATACCCTGTCTGTCACCTGAACAGCCTTCACCTTCCTCGCTTCACCTGAGCACCTTCACCTTCCTCCTTCACCTGAACACCTTCACCTTCCTCCTTCACCTGAGCACCTTCACCTTCCTCCTTCACCTGAGCACCTTCACCTTCCTCCTTCGACGCTGAACACCTCACCTTTCCTCCTTCACCGGAATACACCTTCACCTTCCTCCTTCACCTTCCTCCTATCACGCTGAACACCTTGCACGTCCTCCTTCACCTCTGAACACGCTTTCACCTTCCTCCTTCACTCTGGAACACCTTCACAAAAATCCTCTTCACCTGAGCACTTCACCTTCCGCCTCACCTGAGCACCTTCACTTCCTCCTTTTACCTGGAGCACCTTCAACCTGAACCCAACCTTTTTTTTCAGCCGAACACCTTCACCTTCCTCCCTTCACCTGAGCACAGAAGCCGCGCGCGCGGATAACACATGACGACTAGCCGTTCGATCCCTACAGCGTTTTTGAAACGCTGTAAAATAATCGATACACTTATATAGTTTATATATATTATATATATATATATATAATTAGATATATATAGCCATGGATGGATGGATAGATAGATATATAGATAGCATGGATGGATGGTGATTGGATGGATGAGTGGAATGATGGATGATTGGATGATGGTATGGTGGATGGATGGTGGATGGTTAGGAGTGGCGTGGTTGGGTGGATGGATGGATGGAATGGATGGCTATGGATGGATGGGATGGATGGATGAATGGATGGCAATGGATGGCATGGATGGATGGATGGATGTTATGGATGGATGGATGGATGGATGGATGGATGGATGGATGGATGGATGGATGGATGGATGGATTGATGGATGAAGGATGGCAGGGATGGATGGTATGGATGGATGGATGGATAGATAGGATAGATAGATGTATACGTATTTGTTAGTCAAAGGAGCTTAAATAATACATGTAATAATATATATATATGCTATTAGCAGTATTACAATAATGATGGTGGATATATATATATATATATATTATATATATATGTATGTATATATATTATTAGCGACGGCGGAGGCGGTGATAAGGTTCATTAAGGTTATTACGGCGATTACGTTACAATTGTAGAGAGATTTTGCGATTTCGTGACGAATGATGAGAGGTGCGGCTGCTGCTTGATAGGCTGATAATTACCGAGGTCCGCCTATATCTATTCTTCCTATATTGACGTGGAAGATAGAGGGCGAAAAGGAAGAAGATGGTGGAAAGCGGAGGAGCTAAGCGCCACACTAGCCAACCAGCTTGCGACCAGCTGTAGTGGTCCTACTTAGTGGACTAGTAGCAGTCAGCAGTAGCAGCAGACAAGCAGAGCAGCAAGCAGTAGTAGCAGCAGCAGCAGCACAACAACACAATAACAACAACAACAACAGACAACAAACACAGCAGTAGCAGCAGCAGCAGCGCACACCGCCACTCCACACCACCACCACCATCAGCAGCAGCAGCAGCAGCAGCTAGCCAGCCAAACAGTAGCAGCAGCAGTAGTAGCACCGTAGCAAGCAGCAGTAGTAGTAGTAGCAACCGGTAGCCGCAGCAGCAGCAGCCAACAACAACAACAACAACAACAACCTAACAACAAACAGTAGCAGTCCAGCACCACCACCAGCCAGCGCCAGTAGCAGCAGTAGCAGCAGCAGCAACAGTAGCAGTAGCGCAAGCACAGCGCAGCAACAGTGCAGTCTAGCAGTAGCATAGTACAACCGTAGCAGCAATAGCAGCAGCAGCAGCAGCACTGCTAGCAAGCTGAACATTTTAACATTCACGAGTTCAAGTTCATTTAAGAAACTAGTGTAATTAAATTCCGCATGCGGTCTGTTTTTCATCTCTCGCTCTATCTCAGCTCGCGAGGTCGCTGCATAGCTAGTGCATAGGTCAGAATGACAATGGTTTACCGAATAGAGGAGGATGAGAGAGAGAGAGGAGACGACGAGAGAGAGAGGGAGAGAGAGAGAGAGAAGAAAGATGGTAGAGAGAGAGAACGAGAGAGAGAGAGAGTACGAGAGAGAGAGAGGAGAGAGAGAGAGATGGGTAGAGAAGAGAGAGGGAAGAGAGAAAGAGAGAGAGACAGAGAGATGGCAGAGAGAGAGAAAGGAGACACAGAGAGAGGACAGAGGGATAGAGGTGAACGAGCGGTAAAGTAGAAATCCACGATCGACTAAGAATTCCTGCTCGCGCATGCGCGCGGACGCCGCCGCCGTCGTCGCCGCCGCCGCCAGCTAAACCGCGTTGCGATGGGGGAATTTTTTCATCGCTGTTTATGTAATAGTTCATGGCACAGAAAAAGCGTCATCGTACAGGCCGCAAAAATATTATCGATAAAGCCGGCTAGCAGACGAAGAGTCGGGAGTACGGCGCAGCGGCGGGGGAAGTCACGTGCGCATGCGCAGCGACGGTGAGGGAGCAGACGACAGCGATATTAAAGCCAGATCGGAAAGTACCGGGTCGGAAAGCGGGAGCCACGACGGTACGTGTGTGTATACGTGTATGTGTGTGTGCTGTTGTTGATGTTGTGGCGTGCCGCTGTGTGTGTGGGTGCATGTGTGGTGTGTGTGCTTGTGCGTGCGTGACTCGTGTGTGCGTTGCGTGTCGGGCAGTGCGTAGCGCGTAGTGGCGTCATGTATCAACGGGGCCGTATAACTTTTCCTCGTATACCGGGACCTATGTACACTGCGCATGAGCAACTCGTAACTTCACCGAGTCTACTGAGTCTTTGTGAGCACTCTCGCGACGTAAAAGGTTATATGATATGATATGACTAAATTTTCGTTTCTGAAACGGCCGGCCTGGGATGATCATGATCATGATAATTACATATATAATCAAGAGTACATAATAGAGATGTACTCTCTATGATTATGTACTCTTGATATAATATATATATATTATATATATAATATATATATCAGATAATAGGAGCACAAACACTGCGCACTGCAGTAATAACTTTCTAAGCCCGCTGGAACTTTCTAATTCTGGGTCGCTGGAATGTTGTTTTATTTCCTGACGTGGAAACGAAGGCGTGGAATAATCGCGTTCCAGATTTATTTTTGTAGACTTCGATTGGATTTCGGTTTACGATTATTGTATAGCGGTGTGCGCGGTGACGTAGGAGGGACGAGGCGGTGACGTCACTAACTAACCCTGTAGCGTAAACATGAAAAGCGTTTTTATTGCAGAGAGATGCGAGATTCTATCGCGCCTTATCTGACGTATATCTTACAAGTAGGTTGCCGAGACTGACAGCGATATATCTGTGTGTGTGTGTGTGTGTGTGTGTGTGTGTGTGTGGTGTGACTGTCGTGTGCTGTGTGTGTGTCGTGCGTGCGTGCGCGTGTGTGCGCTCAGCGCGCGGCGTGTGTGGCGTGTGGCAGTGCTGTGCGTGCGTGTGTGGCATGCTGTGGTGTGGCGCTGTGCTGTGTGCATGTTATCGTGTGCGCGCCTGCGTTTCTAAAGTCGCTCTTACGTCTCGTTTCTGTCGTAGACCGCTGCGCACGTGGCATTCGGTCTTTACGTCCAGAGCGAGAGAGAATGCCAACTTATTTATAAACGTTTTACTCCGTTCCGCGCGTTTGCCCAGTTTAAAATTTTAGAGGCGAAAAAAATTGGCGCGATTTAGATTTATATTTATGCGAGCGTTCTCCAGGGAGGTCTCGCTGTGGCCGTATGACGAAGCGAGAGTAGGGGAGAGAGAGAGAGGAGGGCCGGGCGAGATGAAGTAGGGAGTAGAGAGAGAGAGAATGATCGAAACGGAGAAAAGGTTGAGAGAGAGAGGGGCTAGAAAGAGAAGAGAGAGAGGAGAGAGAGGAGAAAAGAGAGGTAGAGAGGAGAGTGGCAGAAAAAGAAGAGAGAGAG
>NW_014579467.1:0-306 GCF_000485595.1 Priapulus caudatus
AGTCGTAGCGGGTTATGGCAATTGTGGAGGAATGAAGTCACTAGAGTCGTAGCGGGTTATGGCAATTGTGGAGGAATGAAGTCACTAGAGTCATAGCGAGGTATGGCAACTGTGCCGGAATGAAGTCACTAAAGTCGTAGCAGGGTATGGCAATTGTGCCAGAATGAAGTCACTAAAGTTGTAGCGGGGTATGGCAATTGTGCCAGAATGAAGTTATTATAGTCGTAGCAGGGTATGGCAATTGTGCCGGAATGAAGTCCCTAGAGTCGTAGCGGGGTATGGCAATTGTGCCGGAATGAAGTCATT
>NW_014579467.1:4963-5271 GCF_000485595.1 Priapulus caudatus
GTCGTAGCAGGATATGGCAATTGTGCCGGAATGAAGTCCCTAGAGTCGTAGCGGGGTATGGCAATTGTGCCGGAATGAAGTCATTATAGTCGTAGCGGGGTATGGCAATTGTGTTGGAATGAAGTCACTAGAGTCGTAGCGGGTTATGGCAATTGTGGAGGAATGAAGTCACTAGAGTCATAGCGAGGTATGGCAATTGTGCCGGAATGAAGTCACTAAAGTCGTAGCGGGGTATGGCAATTCTGCCAGAATGAAGTCACTAAAGTCGTGGCGGGGTATGGCAATTGTGCCAGTATGAAGTTACTAAA
>NW_014579467.1:6938-7405 GCF_000485595.1 Priapulus caudatus
CATTCCGGCACAATTGCCATACCCCGCTACGACTTTAGTGACTTCATTCCGGCACAATTGCCATACCCCGCTACGACTTTAGTGACTTCATTCCGGCACAATTGCCATACCCCGCTACGACTATAATAACCTTATTCCGGCACAATTGCCATACCCCGCTACGACTTTAGTGACTTCATTCCGGCACAATTGCCATACCCCGCTACGACTTTAGTGACTTCATTCCGGCTGGAATGAAGTTATTATAGTCGTAGCAGGGTATGGCAATTGTGCCGGAATGAAGTCCCTAGAGTCGTAGCGGGGTATGGCAATTGTGCCGGAATTAAGTCATTATAGTCGTAGCGAGGTTTGGCAATTCTGTTGGAATGAAGTCACTAGAGTCGTAGCAAGGTATGGCAATTGTGCCGGAATAAAGTCATTATAATTCCAACACAATTGCCATACCCCACATTATAGTCGTAGACTTT
>NW_014579467.1:9145-9451 GCF_000485595.1 Priapulus caudatus
CTCGCACTCTTTCTATTTATCTCTCTCTCGCGCGCGCGCCTCTCTCTCTCTCTCTCTTTCGTTCGCCCCTCTCACTCTCTTACTCGCTCGCTCTCTTTCTCTCCCCCTATCTTCCCCTATCGCTCACCTCTTCCTCACTGTCTTATATGTACTCACAGCGATACAAGCATTATTCATACATACACCACGCTTTATTAAATCCAACACACTCATGCCAGGTTGATATCTCGCATAAAATCTCACAGTGAAGCTTTCGTTGCCCCGCTTTTCTCTCCCTAGTTCCGTGTCACCTCGTCCTGAACCACG
>NW_014579467.1:10656-13196 GCF_000485595.1 Priapulus caudatus
TACTGATGCAATATAGCGCATGCACGCACGAACACGCAAGCGCACGCACGCACGCACGCACGCATGCACACACACGCACGCACGCACGCACGCACGCACGCGCACGCACGCACACACACACACGCACGCTCACACACTGTGACATAGTGGCATATGTATCCTGGTAGGCGTATATGCCTTCGCCGATGAAGACGTATGACTTCATCGGTGTCGGTGAGAAATGGAACATAGTTTCTAAGAAATGTATGTATGTAAATATATATGTGTATGTGTGCGTGTGCGTGTGCGTGTGTGTGTGCGTGTGTGCATGTCCGGGTGTGTGTACGTGCGTGTGCGTGTGCCTGTGCGTGTACGTGTGTGTGCGTGTGTGTGTGTGTGCGTGTGTTTCATTTGCGTAAATATTACGACCGTCAACGCCACAACGGTTTCTCTGCGCGTGTGTGTGCGCGCGCCGTATACGTATTATAAATACACTCGCGATCACGTGTCCACTTTAATTATTATTCTTGTGCATGCGTGCGTGCGTGTGTGCGCTTGCGTGTTCGTGCGTGCATGCGCTATATTGCATCAGTAGCGTGCTACCGAAGCGCAGACGGTGACGGAGCACGCGCAGCACGCGTAAGTGGAATTTCACATTCCCCGGCGCGCAGCTGCTACTGACAGAGAACACGTTCGCCTCAAGACTCACTCACTCACTCGCGCACTCGCGCATTCGCGCACGCACGCACGCAAGCACGCACGCACACGCACACACGCGCGCGCGCGCACGCATGCACACACATACACCCGCGCACGCACACACACACGCACGCACGCACGCACACGCACACAGCCATGCACTGATGTACGCACGCAAATATGAGTTTAGTGCCAAATTATCTTGGAACGCATTGGTATATCACATTGGTAGGGTGAGGCGAGGGGAAGAAAGGGAAGTAAATGGGATGGGAAGGAAGTCTACGTTAGAACCCCTACAGGGTATCCGTAAACAAGTTTGTGAAAAAACGAGTGGGGTTGCTGCTGCTTTTTCCCCCGGGACGTGCTCCCAACACACGTCTCTCTCATTTCTCCTGTCACGCATGTAGAGCAAAGCCTCTCTATATCAACGGAACCTCTCTAAGGAGTCTCTCTCTCTCTCTCTTTCTCTACAGAGTCACTCTCGGTCTCCGTCGGCATCTTAGCTCATCGCATTGTCGTCTTTACTAGAATCTTCAGACACCCAGTGGCAGGCAGCAGCACTCGAGATTAACATCTTATGTGTGAGTCTGTGTGCGCGTGCGTGCGTGCGTGCGTGCGTGCGTGGATGCGCGAGTGCGCGAGTGGGTGCGTGAGTGCGTGAGTGCGTGAGTGCGTGAGTGCGTGAGTGCGTGTGTGTGTGTGTGTGTGTGTGCGTGAGTGCGTGCGTTCGTGCGTGCGTGCGTGCGTGCGTGCGTGCGTGCGCGAGTGCGCGAGTGCGTGCGTGGGTGCGTGAGTGCGTGAGTGTGTGTGTGTGTGTGTGTGCGTGCGTGCGTGCGTGCGGTGTGTGTGTGCGTGCGTGCGTGCGTGCGTGCGCGTGCGCGTGTGTGTGGTGTGTGTGCGTGCGTGCGTGCGTGCGTATGTGTGTGTGCGTGCGTGNGGTTTATGGTTGTTATTGCAGCAGCGTCACATACACTGTCTCTGTTAGCAGCATATAACTAAGATAGAAGTCTTCAATTCTAGTTATATGGTTAGCAGTTAGAAGAAAAGAAGACGCGGATGCGTTCGTCTTCAGTTGCATGCCGAAAATCTCCTCCACAGTTGCACAATATAGTTGAATCGTGTTCACAGTCGTAGATTACACTATAGTAACGTCTTGTGTTCCAGCTCACGATCTATATCCGGTTGAGTTCACATTCGTAGGTATCTCACAGCGATATTTAGCTTCACATGGCAGTTCGTAGCTCACTGACTTGGTAGCTTGATCACGGAGTTCGATATACGGGCGTAGTTTATCAGATCGTAGTTCACGTTTCGTAGTTTCCCCATATCGTAGATTCAGAGTTCAGATATTCGCTGTCGTTACAGTTTGTAGTTCACTCGTTTGTAGATCACGCTCATAGTTCGGAGTTTACGAGATCGTAGTTCAATAGATCACAGTTTGTAGTCCATTGCCGGCCTTTCGAGTAGCGCTGCCCGGTGTCTGCGTGAAACTATTGTGATACCGCGATCTGTGAATGAAAAACTTCGAACTGTGAACTGTGAGTGATCGCTTTTTGATAGCGTTGCTCTAGCAACGTTCAACAAACTACTCATACGTATAACGTTATAGCTCACAGCATCATCGGTGTCTTAATCCGGTGGCAGTAGAAACTTTCGTGATAGCGGCGGCACGTGATGGAATGCGCACATTTCAAGGTAAGGGACATTTATTTTTTATGGTTTTATTTTATGTCGTTGTCATTTATATTATCAGGAATACAATCGCAATGCTACTGTTAATGTTAGATGGTGTGTTGATGATGCAGCTTTGGACAATGATTGGTATTTGATATGTGATACATTGATATGCGATGTTTCGTTTC
>NW_014579467.1:13897-16397 GCF_000485595.1 Priapulus caudatus
CACACACACACACGCACACACACACACACACACACACACACACACACACACACGCGCACGCACACACTCAATCACACGCAAATGTTCTTTACTGCTCGCATCCGTCCGAATAAGTCAACGGGGCGTCCTGTCATCGTGTCATCTCTCGCGAGTTCCCGCGAGATTTGCGGAGATATTCATGGGTTCGGGGCAGGCAGACGGACGTGTAAGCAACGCGCGCGACGCACGGGAAGCCCGGTCACCGTCCGTACACGGGGCTAAACGTATTTAGCTCTAGCGAAGAGATCTGCGGACTTTAAGCGCCGAGCGAGCGAAATGCTGTTAGTGCAAATTGCATTCGGCTCGGCGGCCGTGGTCCTGCCTCCCTGCCGCCGCTGCTGCCGTCGGTCGCGCTGATGAAAATTTACGGATTGTTAACGGTCTCTCTCGCAGCTCTGAGGTTAACTAAAGAATATCGGGGGCGAGATAGTGCGTGTTTACACTTCATTCGTGCTTAATCCCGGATAAACGGGAGCGACTCGGCAGCATGCACGAGATGCTATCGGCGGAAGAGGAGATTGCTTCTCCGCAACAACGGGGGCGGCGGTTGCACCGTAGCGCGATAAGACTGAAGCTGAACACAGATTACGCGTGCGTGCGTGCGTGCGTGCGTGCGTGCGGGCGTGCGGGCGGGCGGGCGGGCGTGCGTGCGTGCGTGCGTGCGTGCGTGCGTGCGTGCGTGCGTGCGTGCGTGCGTGCGTGCGTGCGTGCGTATGTATGCATGCATGCCTTGAGATCGGTGTTTTCCTTTTTATTTTTGAGTTTCCAACCGGTAATTTCACTTTACCGGGAGATTTTATCCGGAGCTTTCAGGCTGATTCCAAGTAATGTTTAATCTGCTCTACCCAATCCCCATAACAGGGCTAAATGAACATAGACAAGATGGTGAGCATCACCTGCCTTTCCTCCAGCTGTGCAGGGGTGACCCCCACTTCTTGGAGCCTGTCCCACATGATCTTCCTTTTTTCGTGTTCTGCGGATCATGAAGTAATCATTGCATAGTATAGTAACTTCAAAACTCGCGTCTTAAAATCATACTTGTTAAGCTAAATTCTGGCGTTCCTGGACTCTCGCAGTCCCATCACACAATACATAACACAATATAACATGATATGACACAATGACAGCTTGCAGGACACGCAATATAACTCATTATATAATACTAAATATAATATATTATCAAATCGTATCCACTGGCACGACTACACAACTACACATGGGCCACCTGTTCGGCATCATTGTCAACTCGCGACGACGTCGCGTGGCTGCACGTTTGTGCGTCTCACCTGCGCCCAGGCGGACGCGAGCATGTCCGCAGCGGCTTTCAGTCCGGCACGCCGCAGACAACATCCGACAGCTGGTAGTCTTCCTTGAACACCCGCCCGTTGTCGAGGGTGACGCCGTCGAGGCGTCGCAGGCCGGCCGCTAGGTCGGCGAGCGGAGACTGGGTCAGGTCCGTCATCGGGTCGTAGCCGTCCGGCAGAGACACTTGGTAGTGGAGCGTGAGGACGCCTGCAACACGGACGATTGCCAGGTAAACAGACATGTTTGCGAGAGTATAGGTGGATAGTGTAGGTGGATAGTATAGGTGGATAATATAGATGGATAGTATAGATGGATAGTATAGGTGGTAGTATAGGTGGATAGTATAGGTGGATAGTATAGGAGGTAGTATAGGTGGATAGTATAGGTGGATAGTATAGGTGGTGAGCTCTCTGTTGCAGCTGTCTAGTCGTAACAACTGGTAGTAGTGATCATGTATGCATGTACAGAGTAGGTAATGGGCTCTCTACTACAGCTGTCTGGTACAAGCACCTAGTAGTGAAGAAGAGGCACGTGTAACGTGTATGTGAACTAGCTAGGTGTGAGACCAGCAGTAGCTGTTGGAGTTGATAACTTGAACATGCGGATAATAACTTGAAAAAGAAAGTTCTGATACGATCTGATTTCACGAGACAGCGATTACCTCCACCTTCCCCATATCTATACTCTGCTGGGGTTAATAATGACAAATAATAATGTCATTATTAACCCCTGATACCATGTGAACAGCTGTGGCTTGTACCTGTGCCTTCCTGGGTGATGTAGCCAACAGTGACATTGGTGAGAATCTCTACTTTCCAGGGAAGGCGAGAGAGAGTGTCAGCCTTATACTGCCTCCAGGCGTTCGTCAGCAGATCGGCGATTGCTTGTCGATGGATGGTCAGCTAGCATGGTCATGTTTGTCACGATGTACAGCTGGAACGCCTGCGTTTTGCCGCGGGGGGGGGACGAGACAGGTTAAAATAAGACTTTTGACGATATATATTAATACTACTCGTAATATACGATTTTATATTTACGAATTTATTAATATACGAAAGCCTGGATTACTCTCTACGCATGCAAATAGTTAGTAAGCACACTGTAATTAATGCACTATGCACATTGCACAGCTATATATTTAGGGAGATTAAATTAT
>NW_014579467.1:21397-30811 GCF_000485595.1 Priapulus caudatus
AAGAAGGAGAGAGTGCAACTTGGTGATTTAATAACGGTGTTCGCGCATGCGCAATATCTTCCGAGAAAATTAATATTATGCAATAATTATGCATTTTAAATAAAGAGGAGTTATCCTAGCATAGATTTATATGATAACATTCCATCAGTAGAACTTACTTAAGAAATAGGAAGAAGATCTTGCATGTAAGGTTCCGGCTGCGTATACCAGTCAGTACACAATCTGGCTACGTTCGTGTGTTAGCGCAGTCGTCTCGTTCGCGTTGTCTCTCTCTCTTTCTCTCTCTCTCTCTCTCTCTCTCTCTCTCTCCTCTCTCTGTCTCTCTCTCTCTCTCAGCAAGCTTTATTATGCAGTTTTTCTTCAGTCACTTCAGTGTCTCAGCATAGATTTATTTATTTAGAGAGAGAGAGAGGTGGGAGACGTACTAATACGATGGTTTCAGTGGGATATGGGTACGTGGTTCAGGACGAGGTGAAACGGAACTAGAGAGGGAAAAGCGGTGCAACGAAAGCTTCACTGTGAGATTTTATGCGAGATATCAACCTGGCATGAGTGTGTTGGATTTAATAAAGCGTGGTGTATGTATGAATAATGCTTGTATCGCTGTGAGTACATATAAGACAGTGAGGAAGAGGTGAGAGATAGGGGAAGATAGGGAGAGAAAGAGAGCGAGCGAGTAAGAGAGTGAGAGGGGCGAGCGAAAGAGAGAGAGAGAGAGGGCGCGCGCGCGAGAGAGAGATAAATAGAAAGAGTGCGAGCGAGCGAGAGAGATAGAGAGAGATAGAGAGAGAGAGAGAGAGCCAATATTTTCGTAACCCGACCGCTCGGATAGATGCACTAATATTTTACGACAGTCAACGAGTCTAACAAAAATCGAGACAGGAAAACACGAGAAAGGAATTATGCAACCGTAATGCCAACCCTAATCATTGCTGCTCACCCGTCTCCCACTCACTGATCCTCGTCCGCATCCCCAACATCCTTCTCTCTCTCTGTTCTCCTCTCCGTTGCCGCCCCCAACAGAAACAGCACAACAAACAACAACAACAATAACAACTAGAGCACTCGGAGAGCACAGACCTCCGCCAAGGCAGCTGAATTCTCTCAATGTGGAATTTTTTATTAATTAATTAATTAATTAAGTGGGAAAATTAATTAATTAATTAATTAAATTTTCCCACTTAATTAATTAATTAATTAATTAATTTTCCCACTTAATTAATTAATTAATTAATTAATTTCCCTCTTAATTATTAATTAGTGTCAGTGTAGACCCAGCTTTATACACCAGTTGTCCCAATCGTTACCTGCTATACTCACACAAATGTCCTTAAATGGAAATGCACTTGTACTGCCATCTGGTGCCCGTTGATCACATCGGTATAAAATTATAAATTAGTAATTGGGAGTGGATAGAGTGATCCACGAGCGTGTTATGATGAGAAAACTAGGGTATCGGATCATGTAATCTGAATAGAAAACAAAACACGTTTTAGTTTTGTAGCCGTTATGATTAGGGCTAGCTACCGATCGAAGGGTGCTATACGACGTTAGTGACTTCATTCTGGCACAATTGCCATAACCCGCTACGACTTTAGTGACTTCATTCCAGCACAATTAATCTGCTTCAATAATACTTTCACAATTGCTACGCGCCCGTACCATAATACTTTTTTCTGCACAATGCCATACCCCGCTACGACTATAAGTGACTTATTCCGGCACAATTGCCATACCCGCTACGACTTTAAGTGACTTCATTCCGGCACAATTGCCGATACCCCGCTGCGACTATAAGTAACCTTATTCCGCACATTGCCATACCCGCTCAAGACACTTTCAAGTGACTTCTATTCGGCACAGATTGCCATACCCTGCTACGACTTTAGTGACTTCATTCCTGGCACAGATTGCCATACCCCCTACGTACTTTAGTGACTTCATTCCACAGCAATTGCCATACCCCGCTACGACTTTAGTAACTTCATACCGCACAATGTGCCGATACCTGCTAACGACTATAATAACTTCATTCGCGGCACAAATCTGCCATACCACTGCTACGACTTTATTGACTTCATTCCAGCACAATTTCCATACCCCGCTACGCTATACATGACTTTATTCAGTGCACAATTGCCATAGCCTGCTAGCGACTACTATGTGACTCATTCCAACAGAATTGCCAAACCGCTACGACTATAATGACTTAATTCCGCACAATTGCCATACCCCGCGACGACTCTAAGCGCTTCATTCCGGCACAATTGCATACCCTGCTACGACTATAATCAACTTAATTCCAGCAACAATGCCATACCCTGCTACGACTGATTAAGTGACTTCATTCCAGTCACAATTCATACCCCGCTAACAATCTTTAGGAACTTCAATTCCAACACAATTGCCATACCCACTACGACTATAATGATCTTTATTCCGGCACACATTCCATACCTTGCCTACGACTTTAGTGACTTCATTCCAGCACAATTGGCCATAACCCGTACACAACTTTAGTGATCTTCATTCCAGCACATTGCGCATACCCGCGCTATCGAACTTTAGTAACTTCATACTGCGACAATTGCCATACCGCCGCCACGACTTTAGTAGACTTCATTCTGGCAGAATGCGCCATACCCCGCTACGACTTATAGTGACTTCATTCGCACAATTGCCGATACCTCGCTATGACTTCTAGTGACTTCATTCCTCCAACAATTGCCATAACCCGCTACTGACTTCTAGTGACTTCATTTCCATACACAATTGCTCATCCCCGCTACGACTAATAATGACTTCATTCGGCACAATTGCCATACCCGCTACGACTTAAGGGACTCGTCATTCCGGGCAGCCAATTGCCATACCTGCTACGACTATAATAAACTTCATTCTGGCACAATTGCCATACCCCGGCTACAGCTTTAGTGACTTCATTCTGCAAAATGCCATACTCTGCTACGATTTAGTGACTTTATTCTAGCACAATTGCCATACCCCGCTACGACTATAATGACTATTATCCGCACGAATTGGGCCATACCCGCTACGACTTATGACTTCATTCGCGGCACAAATTCCATACCCCTTACGACTTAAGTGACGTTCATTCTGGCACAATTGCCATATCCGCTAAACGACTATAGATATACCTTATTCCGGCACAATTGCCATAACCCCGCTACGACTTTAGTGATTCATTCCGGCACAAATTGCCATACCCTGCTACGACTTTAGTGACTTATTCCGGCCACAATTGCCATAACCCTGCTACGACTTTAGTGACTTCGATTCCAAGCACATTTCCATACCCGCTACAACTTTAGGGACTTCATTCCAACACGAATTGCCAATAAACCACTACGACTATATATGATCTTTATTCCGGCACAAATTGCCATACGCTTGCTACGACTTTAGTGACTTCATTCGCAGCACAATTGCCATACCCCCGCACAGACTTTAGTTGACTATATTCCACACAATCCATACCCCGCTACGATTTAGTAACTCTCAGTAATGGCACAATTGCCATACCCGCCACGACTTTAGTGACTTCATTCTGGCAAGAATTGCATACCCCGCTTAACGACTTTAGTGACTTCTTCCGCACAATTGCCATACCTCGCTATGACTCTAGTGACTTTCAATTCCTCCACAATTGCCAATAACCCGCTACGACTTAGTGACTTCATTCCAACACAATTGCCAATACCCCGCTACGACTATAATGACTTCCCTTCCGGCACAATTGCCATACCCCGCTACGCACGTCTGGACCTTCATCTCCGGCACAATTGCCATACCCTGCTACGGACTATAAATAACTTCATGTCTGGCACAATTGCCATAAACCAACGCTTACAACTTAGTGCACTTCATTCTGGCGCACAATTGCCATACCCTGCTATCGATTAGTGACTTCTATTCTAGCACAATTGCCCATACCCCCCGCTAGCGACTATAATGGACTTTATTCCGGCAACAATTTCCATACGCCCGCTAGACTATAATGACTTATTCGGTCACAAATTGCCATACCTTGCTACGAAACCTCTAGTGACTTCATTCCAACAGAATGCCAAACTTCCGCTACGACTAATAATGACTTTAAATTCCGGCACAATTGCCATAACCCCCGCGACGACTCTACAGGACTTCATTCCCGGCACAATTGCAATAACCCTGCTACGACTACTAATAATTAAATTCCACACAATTGCCATACCCTGCTACGACTTTTCAGTGACTTCATTCCAGCACAATTCTCCATACGACCCGCTACAACTTAGGGACTTCATTCGCAACACAAATTGGCCATACCACGTAACGACTAACAATGACTTTATTCCGGCACAATTGCCATACCTTGCTTACGACTTTAGTGACTTCATTTCCAGCACAATGCCATACCCCCGACAAACTTGTTAGTGACTTCATTCCAGGCACAATCTGCCATAACCCCCGCTACGACTTTAGTAACTTCATACTGGCACACTTGCATACCCCGCGCCACGACTTTAGTGACTTCATTCTGGAGAATGCCATACCCCGCTACGAACTTTTAGTGACTTCATTCGCCGGCACAATTGCCATACCTCGCTATGCACTCTAGTGACTTCATTCCTCCCCAATTGCCATAACCGCTACGACTCTAGTGACTTAATTCCAACAAAATTGCCATATCCCCCTACGACTCATAATGACTTCATTCCGGCACAATTGCGCATACCCGCACGACCCTAGGGACTTTCATTCGCAACATATGCCAATACCCTGCTACGACTATAAATAATTCATTCTGGCACAAATTGCCCTACCCCGCTACAAACTTTAGTGACTTCATTCGGCATAAAAACAATTGCCATAACCTGCTACGATTTTAATGTGACCTTTATTCTAGCACAATCTGCCATACCCCCTACGACTATAATGACTTTATTCCGGCACAATGGCCATAACCCGCTAACGACTTTAGTGACTTCATTCCCGGCACAATTGCCATATCCCCCCTACGACTTTAGTGACTTCATTCTGGCAGCCAATTGCATACGCCGCTTACGACTATCAATAAACCTTATTCCGGCACAATTGCCATACCCCGCTAGCGACTTTAGTGACTTCATTCCGGCACAATTGCAATACCCTGCTACGTACTTAGTGACTTCATTCGCGGACAATTCCATAACCCCGCTACAACTTAGTGACTTCATTTCCAGCAAATTGCCCTATATCCCGCTAGACTTTAGTATACTTCATACCGGCAGCCATTGCATACCCCCGCCACCACACTTTATGACTTTCATTCTGGGGCAGAATTGCCATCCCCGCACGACTTTAGTGACTTCATTCCGGCACAATTTGCCATACTCGCTATGACTCTAGTGTGACTTCATTCCTCCACAATTGCCATACCGCGCTACCGAACTCTAGTGACTTCATTCCAACACGAATTGCCATAACTCGCTACGACTATAATGACTTAATTCGGCACAATTGCCATACCCCACTACGACTCTAGGGACTTCATTCGCACAATTGCCATACCCTGCTACGCACTATAATAAACTTCATTCGGGCACAATTGCCATACCCTGCTACGACTTTATGTGACTTTCATTCCAGCAACAATTTTCCATACCCCGGCTACGACTATAATGAGCTTTATTCTGGCACAATGCCATACCTTGCTACGACTTTAGTGACTTCATTTCCAGCAGCAATTGCCATAGCCCCGCTACAACTTTAGTGACGTTCATTCCAGCACAAATTGCCATACCCGCTACGACTTTAGTAACTTTCAAATACTGGCACAATTGCATACCCCGCCAACGACTTTAGTGACCTTCATTCTGGCAGAATTGCCATACCCGCTACGACTTTAGTGACATTCATTCCGGGCAACAGTTGCCATACTCGCTATGACGTCTAGTGACTTCAAATTCTCCAAATTCCATACCCATCGCTACGACTATAATGACGTTAATTCCGGCACAATTGCCATACCCCACTACGACTCTAGGGACTTCATTCACAGTCACAATTGCCATACCTGCCTACGACTTAGTGACTTCATTCCAGCACAATTTCCGATACCTCCGCTAACCGACTATATATGACTTTATCGGCGGCACAATTGCCATACCTGCTACGACTTAGTGCTTCATTCAGGCCACAATTGCATACCCCGCTACCACTTTAGCTGACTTCATTCCACAAAATTGCCATAACCCGCTACGACTTTCAGTAACTTCATACTGGCACCAATGCCATCCCCCCCACGACTTTAGTGACTTCCATTCTGCGCAGAATGCCATCACCCGCTACGACTTAGTGAGCTTCGATTCCGGCACAGTTGCGCATACCCTCGCTATGAACTCTAGTGACTTCATTCCTCACAATGCCATAACCCGCTACGAACTCTAGTGACTTCAATTTCAACACGAATTCCCCATACCCCGCTACGAACTAATAATGACTTCAATTTCCCGGCACAATTGCCTACCCCGCTACGACTCTAGGACTTCATTCCGGCACAATTGCCATACCCTGCTCCGACTATAATAACTTCATCTGGCACAATTGCCATACCCGCTAACAAATTTAGTGACTTCATTCTGGCACACATTGCCCTACCCTGCTACGACTTTAGTGACTTTTATTCTAGCCCACAATGCATACTCCGCTACGCACTATAATGACTTTCTTCGGCGGCACAATTGCCATACCCGCACAACTTTAGTGACTTCATTCTGGCACAATTGCCAAACCCCTGCTACGACACTTTTAGTGACTTCATTCCTCCACAATTGCATACCCGCTACGACTAGCAATGAACTTCATTCGGCGGCACAAATTTGCCAATAACCCCGCTACGACTCTAGGACTTCATTCCGGCACAAAATTGCCCTACCAACTGCTACAACTATAATAATTCATTCTGGGCACAATTGCCATACCCGCTACAACTTTAGTGACTTCATTTCGGCACAATCTGCCATACCCTGCTACGGATTTAGTGACTGTCATTTTATCCGGCACAGGTTGCCATACCTCGCTATTGACTCTAGTGACTTTTCATTTCCTCCACAATTGCCATAACCGCTTACGACTCTAGTGACTTCATTCCAACACAATTGCCATAGCCCGCTACGACTTAATGACTTCATTCCGCGCACAAATTGCCAGGTGCAAATCCACTTAGGCACCTATATCACGAAGTGTAATGCACAGATTTTCTGTGTATCACCCCACTGATGCCAGACTGTTCCTTAATATCAAGGATTGATGCCACAAATGTTTAACAACTGCCCACATAGCCCATGCTAAAAAGCGCCACCTATCGGACAAAAATACTCCCATTTATACACTAAAAATTATGTGTCTATTTTTATTTTATTATATTTAATTTATTAATTAAACTATTAATTACTAAATCTACAATACACTATTGTTTATTAAGTACCACCTATTAATTCACTAATTACACTGTTAATTACTAATTCCACTATATTACTAATATTAATTATCTATTAATTACGAGAGAGGAAGAGAAGCCATGATGGTAGATGCGAGAGAGGAAGCCGTGATTGGTTAGAGGGCGAAGCGGAAGCGTAATGATTAGAGGGAGAGAGCAAGCCGTGATTGTTAGAGGAGAGGAAGCCGTGAGGTTCAGACGAGAGAGAGGAAGTCCTGAGGGTTAGAAGAGAGAGAGGAAGCCAATGAGGTTTAGAGAGAGAGAGAGGAAGCCATGATGGTTAGAGGGAGAGAGGAAGCCGCGATGGTTAGAGAGAGAGAGGAAGCCATGAGGGTTAGAGAGAGAGAGGAAGCCAATGAGTTAAGAGAGAGAGGCAGCCATGATGGTTAGAGGGAGAGAGGAAGCCGCGATGGTTTAGAGATGAGACAGGAAGTCAGAGGGTAGAGGGAGATGAGGAAAGCCATGAGGGTTAGATAGAAAGAGGGAAGCTGTAATGGTTTAAGGAGAAAGGAAGGAGGAAGCCGCGACTGCCTGAGAGAGGAAGGGTAAAGCCGTGATGGTTTAGAGGGACGAGAGGAAGCCGTGATGGTTAGAGGGAAAGAGGAAGCCGTTATGGTTAGAGAGAGAGAGGAAGCCATGATGGTTAGAGGGAGAGAGGAAGCCGTGGTGGTTAGAGGGAGAGAGAGAAAGCCATGAGGGTTAGAGAGAGAGAGGAAGCCATGAGGGTTAGAGGGAGAGAGGAAGCCGTGATCGTTAGAGGGAGAGAGGAAGCCAAATGCAGGGTTAGAGGGAGAGAGGAAGCCGTGATGGTTAGAGAGAGAGAGGAAGCCATGAGGGTTAGAGGGAGAGAGGAAGCCACGAGGGTTAGAGAGAGAGAGGAAGCTGTAATGGTTAGAGGGAGAGAGGAAGGGGAAAGCCGCGACATGCCTGAGAGAGGAAGGGAGAAGCCGTGATGGTTAGAGGGAGAGAGGAAGCCGTGATGGTTATAGAGAGAGAGGAAGCCGTGATCGTTAGAGGGAGAGAGGAAGCCGTGATGGTTAGAGGGAGAGAGGAAGGCGCAATGAGGGTTAGAGAGAGAGAGAGGAACGCTGTGATCTTAGAGGGAGAAGGAGCGTGATGGTTAGAGGGAGAGAGGAAGCTGTAATGGTTAGAGGGAGAGAGGAAGGGGGAAGCCGCGACATGCCTGAGAGAGGAAGGAAGGGAGAAGCCGTGATGTTAGAGAGAGAGAGGAAGGCCACGATGTTAGAGGGAGAGAGGACAGCCGTGATGGTTAAGAGGGAGAGAGAAGCCGTGATGGTATTAGAGGGAAAGAGGAAGACAATGAGGGTTAGAGGAGAAAGGAAGGGGGAGCCGTGATGGCTTGGCAGGGAGAGAGCAAAGGGAGGTGAAATATACACTATCTCTGCATCACCGTCCGTGATACTTGTCAGGTATAAGTGCGTAAACTGAACTTGTGTTTTTAAGAGACCAATCTGTGGGCATCAATACTCGTGATCGTTCACTATTCCTGTGCATCACCTCGTGATACATGTCAGGTATACGGTGCGTAAACTGAAGCTTGTTTTTTAAAAAGGCATCTGTGCATCTCTTGATGATGTACACTATTCTGTGCCTATCATCCTCGTGATGTACACTATTCTGTGCGATCATGTCGTGATGTACACTATTCTGTGCATCATCGTGATTACACTATTCTGTGGTCATCACCTCGTGAATACCTTGTAGGTATAGACGGTGCGTAACTGAACTTGTGTTTTTTAAGAGGCCAATTGTGCTCATCTTCGTGATGTCAACTATTCTGTCAGCACCCTCGTGATACTATTGTTCAGGTATACGGTGCGTAAACCTGAACTTGTGTTTTAAAGAGCCAATCTGTGCATCATCTCGTGTGTAAACTATTCTGTGGCATCATCTCGTGCATGTACACTATT
>NW_014579467.1:30836-32616 GCF_000485595.1 Priapulus caudatus
TACATACATACATACATACATACATCATCATACATCATACATACATACATACATACATACATACATACATACATACATACATACATACATACATACATACATACATACATACATACATACATACATACATACATACATACATACATACATACATACATACATACATACATACATACATACATACATACATACATACATACATACATACATACATACATACATACATACATACATACTAACACACACACACACACACACAATCATTCTTTACAGAAAAAACGATAATTATGACAGGACTGAAAAATACGTGCAATGACCGTGATTGATAGCACCGGATTTATCAACACGCAATCCTACTCCCTACAAGCAAACATTCACAAAACCTTTCGGACACATCTAGACGGGTATTACGCTGCGGGGCTGAGAGCCGGCCCGACCTTGTGACTCGTGCAGGACTCGCACTGGGGTCCGGCGAAGTATCGCAGCAGCGACTCGACGAAACTCCCGGGGAGCTCGGCGGGTAGACCGTCAGGTTCGGATCGTCCGACTTGACGACGGCGCGGTAGCGGATCACGGTGAACGAGCGGCCGTTCAGCCCCTGCACCGATTGCTCCACGCTCTCGATACTCACAGTCGCGCTTGCAAATTCGGAGGAGAAGAAAGCTTGTGACTGCTAAACCTGCAAAAGCTTGTACCTGCTATTGTGACCTGCTAAACTGACGTAGACAGGGGCCTTTGTGCCTGTACAAATTATAATCGCTTTGCAAAAACTGCATTTTTACCTATGGTCGAATTCTCGAAGATTATTTAAAAGAAATGCACCTGAGACTGTCTATTTTGGGGGGAAATACACATTTGACACATACAGACACAAATTATTAAAATCAACATTTTAATCATTATTTTGATTATCTGTATTTTGTCCAAGTAGGTAATTTAGAATGAAATTATGTGTACAAAAAACGGGCGAAGGACTTCATCAGAGGAAGAAAAATTAAATGCGGGTTCCAGTTGAGAGCAAAGGATTTTTTCTTTTGCTGTTAATGTAAAGTCCTCCGGTTAAAAGTTAATATATGCATAGGGCCAAAAGTTTAAAGATTCCCGAAAAAATTGATTAATTGAGAAATGATAACTGTAGGTATATAAGGCTACATTTCCTGCTTTTACTCAATTTGACATCGGCGGCTTTAACATGGTAACCTCATCGCCACGGACACATCTTCTCACTGGGCATCGCACTCGCAACCCACAACACGGTCGCGTTTCTAAAATTACGTCGCCATCAAATTCGCGTGTGCGAACGCTTTACTTTTATTTACTCGTACTCTTTGCTTCACCTTTTTCTTACTTTTACTCTTACTCTTATCTTGACTCTCTAATTCCATCGCTTCACTCGTGCAGACCTTGCTACACGTACCTGCTCGCTGGTGAACCGCACACGCAACCAACAACACGGTCGAGTTTATAAAACTCCATCGCCATCAAATTCGCGTGTACGACCGCTTTACTACTGCAGATCTTGCAACCTGCTCGCACATACCTGCGACACCTGTAATACCTGTGATACCTGCAATACCTGTGATACCTGTGATACCTGCAATAGCTGTGATACCTGCAATACCTGTGATAGCTGCAATACCTGTGATACCTGCAATATTTGCAATACCTGTGATAGCTGCAATACCTGTGTATGCTTGCACGTACCTGTTCACTCGTGCACAGAGCGCATGTCGGCCAGGACAGGACGATGATCATCGTTAGCACGTCGTCGGCAGGATCG
>NW_014579468.1:0-880 GCF_000485595.1 Priapulus caudatus
GTATGTGTATGTGTGCGTGTGCTTGTGCGTGAGTGCGTGCGTGAGTGCGTGTGCGTAAGTTCGCGTGCATGAGTGCGTGTGCGTGAGTGCGTGCGTGAGTGCGTGTGCGTAAGTTCGCGTGCATGAGTGCGTGTGCGTGAGTGCGTGCGTGAGTGCGTGTGCGTAAGTTCGCGTGCATGAGTGCGTGTGCGTAAGTGCGTGCGTGAGTGCGTGTGCGTAAGTTCGTGTGCATGAGTGTGCACGTGTGTGCGTGCGTGCGTGTTTGGGTGCGTGCGTGCGTGGGTGGGTGTGTGTGCGTGCGTGGAATTATACACATTGTCTGTTGCGCAACCATCAATCATTCATTAAGAGATATGCCATTATCCCGGCGAGTAAAAATTACGCAGAGCGGCCGGTAGAAGCGCTTGATGTGAAAGAATCCATTGTCACACGCTTGAAGCGCCATACCTAAACTCTCCTTCTTCCTCCTTCTCCTCTTCCTCTTCGCCCCTTCCACCTATTCTTCCTCTCCTTCTTTCCCTCGTTCTTCGCATCTTCATGATCATACTCCCTCCCCCCTACTCTTCTCCCTCGTCTTCTTTCAACTTCTTCCTCCTCCTTCTCCTCCTCGTCCTTTCTCCTCTTCCCTCCTACCCCTCTCCTTCTCCTCTTCCACCTCATTCTCCTCTTCGCCTTCTTCCTTTTTCCCCTCGTTCACCTCCTGCTTCTCCTCTTCTCCCTCCCCCTCTGCTTCCTTCACCTTCTTCCTTTTTGCCCTCCCACACAACACTTCATTTACCCCTCCCCCTCTTCCAATGTTGCTTCTACTATTTCTTTTTATTCTCATCATCATCATCATCATCATCATCATCATCATCATCATCATCATCATTATCATCAT
>NW_014579468.1:905-3405 GCF_000485595.1 Priapulus caudatus
CTTCCTCTCTTCTCTCTCTCTCTCTCTCTCTCTCTCTCTCTCTCTCTCTCTCTCTCTCTCTCTCTTTCTCGCTTGCTTGCTAGCTCGCTCGTTTCCCCTCTCTTCCCTTCTCTCTCGCTCTTACTCTGTGACCGACATATTACATTTCTCTCGGAAGAGCTCGAAGATATCCTGCCACCCAGGGTCGCCGTAGTAGCAGCATGCAAGACATGGGCACAGCGGCACGGCACGGCACGGCACGGCACACACGGCACGGCTAGCGCTGCATGTGGTTGTTTTTCAGAGTGACAGGTATGTGTGGTTGGCATTTCCCCTCCCCCCCCCTTTTCTCCAGCGATGTCGATATCGAAAGAGCAGCCACGACGCAGTTTGGCCTTCATTTGATATTTCCGGCCACTCAAAGAGAGAGAGAGAAAGAGAGAGAGAGAGAGAGAGAGAGAGAGAGAGAGAGAGTGTGTGTGTGTGTGGGTGTGAAATCGCAAGAGAGAGAGAAACAACAAGAGAAAAAGAAGAAGCAAGAGCGAGATAGAAATAGAAAGAGAGAGAATGAGAACAAGAACGAAATATAAAAAAAGAGCGAGAGCGAGAGCGTGAGCGAGATAAAAGAAAGAAAGAGAGAGAAAGCGAGAGAGAAAAATGAGAGCGAGAGAGATGAGAGAGAGAGAGCAAGAGAGAGAGAAAGAGAAAGATGAAGAGGAAGAGAAAGCGAGAGAGATGAGAGAGAGGAAGCGAGAGAAGAAGCGAGAGAGAGAGAGAGAGAAAGAGAAAGAGAGAGATGGAGAGAGAGGAAGCGAGAGGAAGCGAGAGAGAGAGAGAGAGCGAGAGAGAGAGAAAGAGAGGAAGCGAGAGGAAGCGAGAGAGAGAGAGAGAGCGAGAGAGAGAGAAAGAGAGGAAGCGAGAGGAAGCGAGAGAGAGAGAGAGAGAGGAAGCGAGAGCTTGTTGACCCCGCGTCCTAGTTCCTCGATTCGTGTCGCAGCTTGTTATTAACAGACGAACTATTCTCGCCATAGCATCCGTCCGAGTGCTTACGTCATCGTCGTCCAATCAGCACGCGCCATGGCTGATTTCTCAGGGGGTTTACAACACGTGACTTCCGGCATCGCCGAATTATCTTCTCCAAGGCTAGTCTACGCACTTCATTCGCGAATGCGAGATGCTATTAAATACAGCCAATTAGTGTGACTGCAGTTTCTCAATAGTGAGATGAGGATCGGAGCTGCGTTGCATACGTGTCCGCGCCGAGATTGCTGGGAACGTTACACCTCTCCAGCCGGCACGACGCGACGCATTTAATGAGCGCATGTTTTTTCCTGTTGCGGGACGTAGCTTTGTGTGGGTTTTGCGATCCTTATCGTCCTCTTTTTCTCCCTCTCTCTCTCGACCTTCTTTTCTTTCTTTCTCTCTCTCTCTCTCTCTCTCGCTCTCTCTCTATTTTTCTGCCTTTCTCTCTGCCTCTCTTTCGCTCTGTTTGACTCACTATCACTCCCCCCCCCCCTTCTGCATCACAGGCACTCTCCGCCATTCTCTCTCTTTCTCTCTCACTCCTCCCACTCTCTCTCTGTCTCTCTCTCTCTGTTTCTCTTTCCCTCTCCCCCCTCTTTTTTCTGCGGCAATGTGTTCTCATTGTTGCTCACGACAGTCGAGTCACTTAAGAGGCTTTGCGATCAAACGCAAATTTTTCTTCCAGTACGAGTTTACTCACGCAGCATTATGCGGCCGCGGGGCGGCGCTGCGTTCACGCACCAGCGGACGCGAGGCGGCGCTTGTTCTTTGAGAGATGTTGTGTTAACGGCCGCGGGGCGGCGCTGCATTCACGCACCAGCGGACGCGAGGCGGCGCTTGTGCTTTGAGAGATGTTTTATGGGCGCGGACATGGTCACGCTATCCTGGGCGGAATTTTCGCCGATCGTTCGTTCGCCCGCACTGACGTCCCTCTCTTACTACTCCTTCTTCTGCTCTTCCTCCCCCTTCTCCTCCTCCTCCTCTTCCTCTCCATCCTTTAACTCCTCCTCCTCTCCCTCTATCTATCTATCTATTTCTTATTCTTTCTTTTTTCCTGTTTCTCTTTCCCCTGTTTATCTTTCTCGCGCGGGGGAAGATGAGGAAGGAGAGGCTGGGGAGATGAGGAAGAGGGAAGGCGGAGGAAAGGCAGGAGAGGGGAAAGAGAAGAGGTGGAGTGAAAAGGAGGTAAAACTGTGGTGAATGTACGACAAGAAGAAGCAGGAAGAAGATGAGAAAGAGGAAGAAGCTCGCGGTAAAGGAAGCGAAAGCAGAAGAGAAGGCCATCGAACCATGGTTATGCGACCCTCACCACTTCACTTGGACACTCGAGATGCTATAATTAGACGAATAGACGACATTTACGGAACCCCCGTCATTTCGGAATTGCGACGGCGCTAGCGTCAGCTAACTAGCTTGTCAGATTCCACTCGCAACCTCGCTAGTTAGACACTATACAATATTAAGTTCGACATCCGTCGCGCCAGCTTGAATGACAGTT
>NW_014579468.1:5918-17951 GCF_000485595.1 Priapulus caudatus
AGAGAGAGAGAGAGAGAGAGAGAGAGAGAGAGAGAGAGAGAGAGAGAGAGAGAGAGAGAGAGAGAGAGAGACAGCGATTCCCTCGCGCGCGCAAATCACACCCAATATTCTAATAAATATTAGATGCGCTGGGAATAGAATTAGGAGAGTATTCAATAATAGCGTTCTTCGCGCTCCGCTGCAGTAGTCACGTGTCGGCACGGCCGATCACGTCGGCACGCCGTGAGTGACGGCAACAACAATTCCCTCGTCGGTCGTCGTCGTCGTCGTCGTTGTCGTCGTCGTTGTCGTCGTCGTCGTTGTCGTCGTCGTTGTCGTCGTCGTTGTCGTCGTCGTCGTCGTCGTCGTCGTCATTGTCGTCGGTGGCCGTGAGTACGCACGCACACACGCACGCACGCACGCACGTACGCACGCAGGCATGCACATACGGACGTACGCACGCACGAGACTAACTATCGTCGCCGTAGCAATTCGCTCGAACGCGCGCGGTAGCGGAAGCGGAAGGAACAATTCCCAATACAAGGAACATGGATCGTGGGAATACTTGCACGCTACTACTACTACCACCACTACTACTACTACTACTACTACTACTACTACTACTACTACTACTACTACTACTACTACTGGTACTACTACTACTACTACTACTACTACTACTACTACTACTCGTCGTCCTGTGTTTTAGTATAGATCAATTTACGTTTTAAGTGCTGTAGAAAGCCATCCTCGTAGTAAAGTCGTAAAGACGGGCCAGAACTTCTAACCATCAGATAGATTCTATAATTACACGTTCGTTTTAATCGCGTCAAAAGCGTCTGCGTGTGCAGCGAGTAAGCTGTAAGACGCGCGCGCCAATAACCACGCCGACAACATCGCTTACTGCGCTCGCTTGCTGAATAATTTAAACGGTGACATTCTCTTGTTCTTGTTTTTGCGGGGTTTTTTTCGATTACGACGAGCCGAGAAAACCTATTTTCCGCGCTAAAAACTCGCTAAACTTTCAATTGCTTCGCGTCTGAGTTGCGTAGTTCGAAAGTCGACCGCTAGATGGCGACGCGATCTCGGGTGAAACCGGATGATAAAAAGTTGATTGAAATCGATATATGCGGTAACAAATACGCAGATCATACAATATTGCGCCTTCGTAAATAATCACGTAGAATGAGCGGGAAGCGATTTATCGAAATTCCGTCGTCTTCGCGTCGGCGCGCATGCACGGGATGCGGCGCCCTCTGGCGGACAGTAAACGTAGCTCCGCGTCACGTGGTTGAAGACGGGTGTGCGCGCGCGCGCGCGCGCGCGCGTGTGTGTGTGTGTGTGTGTGTGCGTGCGTGCGTGCGTGCGCATGTGTGCGCGCGTGCGTGTGTGTGTGTGCGTACGCGCGCGTGTGTGTGTGTGTGCTCTCGGCCTAGCGGTGACCAGAGCTGGGGGCTTATACGGATTTATTATGGGAGACGTGACCGGCCGTTCGTAAATTACTCAGTAGCGGGATCGCATGTCGGTCGACTCGCGTCTGTGATATTTGTTCACGTAGGTATACGCATAAATTTCGCCGTGCACGTTACATATTACTGCGCGCCTCCCTTATCTATTTATTCTCAACCGCAGACGCACAGCAGCAGCAGCAGTAGCAGCAGCAGCAGCAGTAGTAGTAGTAGTAGTAGTAGTAGTAGTAGTAGTAGTAGTAGTCAGTCAGTAGTAGTAGTATGTAGTAGTAATTTAGTAAGTAGTAGTAGTTAGTAGCAAGAGTAAGGCATAATATTAGATTTCTATATTTATCTTACTCCTGGTAAGTCAGCTAGTAGTAGTAGTGGACAGGGCCAGTAGTAGTAGTAGTAAGTCAGTAGTCAGTACAGTTAGCAGCAGCAGCAGCAGCAGCAGCAGCAGCTGATCATTAGTATAGTAGTAGGTAGTATGTAGTAGTAGTAGTAGTAGTAGTAGTAGTTTAGTAGTAGTAGCAGCAGCAGAGCAGCAGGCAGCGAGTTAGCAGCAGCAAGCAGCGGGATAGTAGTAGTTAGTAGTAGTTAGTACGTAGTGAGTAGTAGATTAGTCAGTGAGTAGTAGTAGTAGTAGTAGTAGTAGTTAGGTAGCTAGTGAGCAGTAGCAGCAGCAGCAGTTTAGCAGCAGCCAGCCAGAGCAGTAGCAGTAGTTAGTAGTAGTAGTTAGTAGTAGTAGTAGTAGGTAGTAGTAGTAGTAGCTAGCAGCAGCAGCAGCAGGCAGCAGCAGTAGCAGCTCAGCGAGCAGTAGTAGTAGTAGTAGTTAGTTAGTAGTGAGTAGCAGCAGCAGCAGCAGCAGTCAGTAGTAAAAAAGAAGAAACTAGTAGTAGTAGTAGAGTGAGTAGCTATCGTACGTAGCTTTAGTTACGTAGTAGCAGCAGCAAGCAGCGAGCAGCAGGCAGTTACGCAGCAGCGAGTTAGCTTAGTAGGTGAGTAGTGAGTGAGTAGTAGTGAGTTAGTGTAGTAGTTCAGCTAGTAGTGAGTAGTTGGAGGTGAGTCGCCGGCAGTATAGTAGTAGTAAGCAAGCAGCGAGCAGCAAGCATGTGAGTAGTTAGTCAGTTAGTAGTAGTAGTTAGTAGTAGTAGCTGAGTAGTGGAGTAGTAGTTAGTAGCTAACAGCCGAGCACACAAGCATAGTAGTAAGTACCACAGCAGCGAGCAGCCGTACGTTTTAGTGGAGTATAACTAGCAGCAAGCAGCGAAGTAAGTAGTTAGTGGAGATGTAGCATGTGAGTAGTGAGCTGAGTAGTAGTAGTGAGTGAGTGAGTAGTAGTTCAGTGAGTTAGATTAGCTGAGTAAGCAGCAGCAGCAGCGATGCAGCAGCAGCCAGCTAGCCAGCAGGCAGCATGTAGGTAGGTAGTTAGTAGTGTGAGTAGTAGTAGTGAGTAGTAAGTATAGTCAGTAGTAGAGTATGTGGTAGTAGTAGTCCAGTAGTAGTAACGATGCAGCCAGCAGCGCAGCAGTCAGCTAGTAGTAGTAGTAGTAGTAGTAGTCAGTAGTTAGGTAGTAGTAGCAGCAGCAGAGCAGCAGCAGTAGTAGTAGTAGTACGTAGTAGTAGTGAGCTAACGTAGTTAGTGAGTAGCAGCAGCAGCAGCAGCGAGCAGTAAGCAGCGCACTCAGTGAGTAGTAGTAGTAGTAGTAGGTCAGTAGTAAGTAGTAGCCTTGAGTAGTCGAGGTGTGAGGTGAGGTGAGTAGTAGGTAGAAGTAGTAGTAGTACGTAACAGCAGCAGCAGCAGCCGATTAGTAGGTTGAAGTAGTAGTAGTGTCAGTAGTAGTAGTGAGTAGTAGTTAGTAGTAGGTAGTAGTAGTTTAGCTGAGCAAGCAGCAGCCGAACAAGCAGTTAGTTAGTAGGTGAACTTAGCAGCAGCAGCCTTAGTTTAGTGTAGTAACAGCTAGGCGTGAGCAGCAGTGGAGTTAGTAGTAGGTAGGTAGCGCGTGAGTAGTAGCAGCAGCAGTAGTAGTAGTAGTAGTAGCAGCAGCAGTAGTAGTAGTAGTAGTAGTAGTAGTAGTAGTAGTAGGGTTATGGTTAAGGTTAGGGTTAGGGTGACTACCCTGGTAACTATCTAATATGCCAGACCGAACCTCGCCTACTCAAAACCGTACCCTGACTTTCAGCCGATGTCGTAATACATACCGCTTGTCGGCCGGAAACGCGCCGCTTTATGCTCCCGTTCCTTGTTTCCGGTCCGTTCCCGCAAAATATTCGTAACCCTTACCCCGTTACGTTTCACCTCCAGATCCTTTCTACAAGTGTCAGCGAGTCTATACGTTTCAGGAGACGTTTCCAACCCATTAAGATAATCATACAAATTTTCCTGTTCCACCACAACACTTGGAGCCATCTTTCAAAAATCTCGCGCGAAAATGCGCGAAAATGTCGTATGAATCAAACAATATAGTAAAATAAGAAGTATAATACAGCAATTTAACATTGTAAATATACAGCCATAAAAATTGAACAGAATTAGTTATATTTTGTGAAAAAGTGGATTTATTTTTTTTACTATTTACGGTGACGTAATCACTTGATGTGGAAATAAAAATGAAATATACATGAAATCAGAATGAAATCAAGAGCGTATTAATAAAGAATACCTTCTTTATATTAAATTTAAAAAAATTTAAATTAACAAACAATTAAAGAAAAAAATTACGTGTGCCTGCGTGCACCGTAGGACCAGCGACCCGTAGGACCAACGACCCGTAGGACCAACGACTCGTAGGACTAAAGAACTGTAATCGTTATTAGTTATGGTAATGGTACACCTTCGACCGACGGAGAGACCGTATATATCGATTTACATTGCACTGTCAGCATGAGTTACACGTCAATACGTTCTGTTGGCACTTCATTGACATGACAATGTAAATCTAGTGGCAAAAACACACCCCGGACCGGCTTTTGACACCTAGCCCGACTAGGCTATAAGACTACCGCGATCATTACAATAGACACACAAAGACACCCAGAAATAGACACCCACATAAACACATAAAAGACGCCCAAATAGACACCCAAAAATACACCCAAAAGNCACGCACGCACGCACGCGCACGCACACACACACGCACACACACACGCACGCACGCACGCACGCACGCACGCACACACTTTATGTGTCTCAATCATGTGCGTCTTCTATATAGGTGAGTTAGGTCTGTGTATTCCCCATAGGTGATCGCAGTAGGTGTCATAGTTTGCGACATAGAGAGCGAGAGCAAGAGCGAGAGAGAGAGAGAAAGAGCGCGCAAGAGAAAGCGAGAGAGAGAGAGAGGGAGAGCGTGCGCGTGCGCGAGATAGCGGAGAAGAAGCTTTTAGGAGGAGCGCAGCAAAGAGAGACTCAGACGCCTCCGCTACTCCGCCGCTGTGTCCAAACATATCGGCTGCTAGCGATGTGGGCGAACAGACGACGAAGACAGGTGCGTCTCCTTTGAAAATTAAGTTTACCTCAGTTAGATACAAATAAGTTATATATACTTACACTGACGAAGTTTTCATCCATCTCTCTAATAGAGCAATCTTCTCCAAGCAAGTCTATCCGAGAGATGGACGAAAATTTCGTCAGTGTAAGTATATATAATTTATTTTGGATCGAACTGAGATCGACTTTATTTTCCTGTGAACTATAGTGATCCGATGAAATTACTCAGTTACTAGGTGCGCGGCCGTGGCGACGTATGAAGGCAGACGACAATGTTAGGCGGGTTTGTATCTCTAAACACTCGTATCGCTAGGACGGTGTTATAGCCATAGCTTAGCTGCCATCCCCAGCGATGGCGCAGTCTCATGCATTCACGCACATACACGCACGCACGCGCACAGACGCATGCATGCACGCATGCATGCACGCGCACACACGCGCGCGCGCACATACACACAAACACATACACACACAACCCCCACCCACACACGCNACACACACACACACACACACACACACACACACACACACACACTTGGCCACGGTACGAATTAACCCCATTGTTGAGGACGCGTGTGCAGAACGCTGCATCTTGAATGGACATCAGCGTTAAATGAACATCGCCTGGGTAAAGGGTGATACTGGAAGGGCAATGACATCAAGAGAGCATAATTTAATGATCTTCATGTTCTCCTAATAGCCATAGTGCAGCGGTCGAAGGCAGTACTGTCTGGATATAGGGAATACTGCAAGGTCAATAGCAGAAAGAGAGCATACTGTAAAGATCCCCATGTTATCCACTTCTAATAGTCATAATAGGGCATCGGTCAGAGACAGTACTACCCGGGTAAAGGGGAATATTGCTAGAGTAAATGGTAATACTAGTACTACCCGGGTAAAGGGGAATACTGCTAGAGTAAATGGTAATACTAGTACTACCCGGGTAAAGGGGAATACTGCGTGAGTAAATGGTAATACTAGTACTACCCGGGTAAAGGGGAATACTGCTAGAGTTAATGGTAATACTAGTACTACCCAGGTAAAGGGGAATACTGCTAGAGTAAATGGTAATACTAGTACTACCCGGGTAAAGGGGAATACTGCTAGAGTAAATGGTAATACTAGTACTACCCAGGTAAAGGGGAATACTGCTAGAGTAAATGGTAATGTACTGCCTGGGTAAAAAGTAATAGTGCCGCGTTAACTTTACATTAGCTACTACTGATAGTAATACTGCAGGGGTAAATGGTATACTACCAGGTCAAAGGGTATTACTGCCTGGTTATAGGGTATTACTACACGGGAAAGGCATTACTACCTAGGGAAATGGTATACTACCAGGTTAAAGCGTATTACTGCCGCACGAAGGGTCGTTGTCGTATAATGACGTATAATATGTACCCGAGGTGACTATATGATATGGTTAGGGTTAGGGTTAGGGTGTTAGGATTAGGGTTAGGGAGTAGGCGTAGGCGACATACTCGCCGACACCTCGGGTACTATACTCGGGTACATATACGACAACGACCCCTTCAGCATTACTGCCCGAGTATTGGGTAATACTGCCCGGGTAAAGAGTAATACTGCCCGGGTATATAGCAATAGTACCGGTGTAAAGAGACATACTGCCTGTAAAACTGGCCATATACTCCCCGTGTAAAACAAAAAAAAACAATTTTTAACAAGTTAAACAATGTAAAATAAAGGCCAATAGCGCGCCCAGGCCATGCCACTCACTCACTCACGATTCTTGGCTATTCTAGCATTTCACATCTAACAAGCATTTCGCCGCTTACCTTCGCTTTGCTCACTTCCGTGCTTCTGTCGTGTGTCACTAAAAGGTGACTGTCTCTTATGCCGTGTGTCACTCACAGATATCTGTCTTCTGCCGTGTGTCACTAAGAGATATCTGTCTCTTCTGCCGTGTATCACTCACAGATATCTGTCTCTTCTGCCGTGTGTCACTACTAACAGACGTATGTTCTCTGCGTGCGTGCGTGCGTGCGTGCGTGCGTGCGTGCGTGCGTGCTCCCGCGTCGAAGTTCGTGAGTCTCTGACAGATATACACGCACTTCACGCTCGAGAGTTCCGTGCGTGCGTTTCACGCGAGAGAAATATGGCCCGAGCCGGTGCGTGCACTTGCGTTGCGTCGCAGCCTCACAAAAAATGACGGATGATCGGGCGCTAGTTTTTTTCTCTCTTTATTTTTTCTTCTCTCTCTGTCTCTCTTTCTCTCTCGTTCTCTCTATCTCTCTCTCTCTCTCTCTCTCTCTCACTTTCTATCTCTTAATCGGAGGTGCAAGGCGCACTCGTGGCGAAGCGTTCGTCACTTCCCCGCCTAGCACACACGACGACAACAACAACAACAACAACAACAACAACAACAACAACAACAACGACGCTAACGACCGCAAAACTGACAGAGCGACCACTTCAAGTTGTCACCACTCTCACCGACGTTCCTCACCAACTGCTAACACGACGTCGGCAAATCTTCGAATTCCCGTAGTCCGGCGATCAATCGGAGCGCTTTCGCCCTTGCCGACGGCTTTTGACTTGATAAAGACGAAGAACGGAAAATTGCAGACGACACTTTGCGGTCCGTTGATACGCGTCCGCACGCGCGCAAACAAGATTGGATGTGCTTTGTAGTGACACAGTGAAATGTTTTTGTCTATTTTGCTCTATCTCTCTCTCTCTCTATCTCTCTCTCTCTCTCTCTCTCTCTCTCTCTCTCTCTCTCTCTCTCTCTCTCTATCGATCTCTCTCCTCTCTCTCTCTCTCTCTCTCTCTCTCTCTCTTCTCTCGGTTCTTCTCGCTGTCTTTCTGATCTCTCTCTCCTCTCTTCTCAATCTCTCTCCTCGCTCTCTCTCTCTCTCTCTCTCTCTCTCTCTCCTCTACTCGGTCTTCTCGCATGTCTCTCTCTCTCTCTCTCTCTCTTCTCTCTCTCTCTCTCGTCTTCTCGCTTGTTCTCCTCTCTTCTCTCTCTCTCTCTCTCTCTCGGTCTTCTCGTGTCTCTCTCTCTCTCTCTCTCTCTCTCTCTCTCTCATCTTTCTTTGCTTTGTAATCTCGTCACGCTCGCCTTTGTTTTTCTTCCGCTGTCTTTGCGTTAATTCTCGTTTTCTCTCTTAATTTCTTCTCCTGTTTTATTTCCAGCGCTACGCTCCGTTGCTTCCACTCTTTCTCTCAGCGTCTTCTTTCTCTTGCAATCTGTTCTCTCTCTCTCGTTCTCCCTCCCTCTCTCCTCTCTCGCCCTATTCGCAGTTAGGCTGCGTGCCTCTAGCAATCCATGTTACTGTTTCACAGTTGCGCAGCAATCACAGGAGATCCGTGTTGGTTATCGCGAACGAGGCTTGCCGATAACTGAAGCTCTACCGCTGAATGACGCGTTGTCGTCGCTCGTCACACGGCGCACCAGCGCTCACCGCCACCGCTGCTGCTGTTGCTGCTGGGGTTCGCTGCTGCTGCTGCTGGCCTAGCTCCGCTGTGTGTGGTAGTGTTTGGTTGTACCCCAGTGTTGGAGTGATGATAATTTGTCCCTCTTTGCTCCAGCGGCTGTGATGATGATGGATGATGTTGCCTGCCACTGCCTGTTGCTCGCTATATATGATGATAATGGCTGCTGCTGCTGCTGCATGCCTGCTGCCTTGCTTGCTGCTGATTAATGCTGCTGCTACTGCTATTTATGATGAGTACTCTGCTGCTGCGGCTCTCTGTTTGAAGGGCTCAGGGTCGCTGTCAATGCAGAGTAGCGGTCCATCGGCTCGGCACACATGCGAGAACTGACAGCGCTGCGAGTTAGTTGCAGGCTGCTGTCTTTTAGTTTCTAATCGCGCCTTTCTTTTCTCCTCTCTGGTCTCTCTCTCTCTCTCTCTCTCGCTTTCTCCCTCTCTCTTTCTCTCTCTCTCTTCGCTCTTTCTTCTCTCTCTCTCTCTTTCCTCTCTCTCTCTCGGAGTTCTCTTTCTCTCCTCAAAGTATTTTTGTTCTTTTACTCGCTCAGTCTTTCTTTTCTTTCTCGCTTAGTCTCTCTCATATCTCTTCTCTCTCGTCTCTCTCTCTCTCTCTCTCTCCTCTCTCTCGTCTCTTTCTCTCTCTCTCTCTCTCTCTCTCTTTTCTCTCTCTCTCTCTCTCTCTCCTCTCTCGCGAGTCTCTTGTTCTCTTCCTCAACGTTATATTTTTTCTTTCACGCTCAGTCTTTCTTTCTTTCTCGCTTTAGATCTCTCTCTATCTCTTCTCTCTCTCTTTCTTCTCTCGTCTCTCTCTCTCATCTTCTCTCTCTCGCGCTCTCTCGTCTCTCTCTTCTCGCCGCTCTCTCATCTCTCTCCTCTCTCTCTCTCTTCCTCTCTCCTTTTCTCTTCTTTCGGCTAATCGCGTCGTTCGCGTTGCTCTCGCATCGCCCGCGCTATAGCGTCTGCTGTCGTCTCGCGCGCGTGCGCCACCGTCTGCGCTCAGCGATGGCTGCATCAATCACTTGCCTGCTGCTCAGCTGGTCATTTATGGATCTTGCTGCTTGCTGCTGCTGCTGCTGTGGGCGTTGCCGCTGCTGCTGCTGCTGTTGCTGTCTGCTTCTGCCTGCTGCTGCTGTATATATTGCTGCTGCTGCTGTCTCGCGTACTGCTGCTGCGTACGGTTGCTGCCTGTGTTGTTGCTTGCCTGCTTTCTGCTGGTGCTGCCTCTGCTCCTGCCTCTTGCTGAGGTTCGCTGCTGCTGCTGGCTGTTTCTGCTTGCCTGCTGCTGCTGCTGAGGTTGCTGCTTTTGCTGCTGCTGTTCGCTTGTTGCTGCTGCTGCTGCTGCGCCTGCTGAGCGTTTGTTGCTGTTGCTGCTGCTGCTGTGGCTGCCTGCTGCCTGCTGCCGTGTTGCGGCTGCCCTGCTTGCTGCTGGGGTTGCTTGCTGCCTGCTGCCCTGCCTACTAGCTGCTGCCTACAGGTTGCGCTGCTGTTGTTGTTGTTGCTGCTTTCTGGGCGTGTGCTGCTCGTTGGGTGGTCAGTTGGCTGCCTGCTGCGCTCTAGTCCTATGCTTTTTTCCCTGCAGTTGCTGGCGTGTGTTCGGTGGTTCGTGTGCTACTGCTGCTAGGGTCGGACGGGGTGCTTTTGCTGCTGCTATGCGCTTTTTGTGTTTTATGATGAATGATAAGGAAGGGAGGAGAGAACGGCAGGAAGAAGTCGGGCGGGTTTCGAGGAGAGAGAAAAGTCTCGGTGCGATCAGATCTCCGGTGTTCCGCCTCGGTGTCCTTATTTTGGCAAAGTCCCCTTTCTCCTCCGCCGCGTCCTGCCTGCCGTGCCTTGCCTCCCCCCATCTCCTGCCTTCCTCCTCCTCCTGCCTCCGCCGCGTCCTCCGCCCCCCTCGCTTCCTCCCTCCTCCTCCTCGCTCCTTCCGGCTGGCCTCCTCTCCTCCGCTGCGTACTCCTCTCCTCCTCTCCTCTGCTGGCTCCCTCCTCCTCCTCTTCCGCTCGCCGCGTCCTCCGCCCCCTCCTTTCCTCCTCCTCCTCCTCCTCTCCTCCTCTCCGCAGCCTCCTCCTGCCCTCCCGCCATCTGCTGACTCCTCCTCCGTCCTCCTCCTCTGCTGCTCCCTCCCTCCTCCTCCTTCCTCCTTCCTTTCCTCTCTGCTGCTCCCCTCCTCCTTTATCCGGCTTCCTCGCCTCCTCCTCCTCCCTCCTCTTCCTCTCCTCCTTCTTTCCCTCCTCGCTCCTCTCCTTCGGCAGATCTGCCTCCCTCTACCCCTCACCTCCGCCGCCTTCCTCCTCCTCCGCTGCTGCATCCTCCGCTACTGCCTCTTTCCGCTGCCTTCTCCGCTGCTCCTCCGCTGTACGGCTCCCTCCTTACTCTCCTCCTCCTCCTTCGTCCTCCCCTCCTCCTCCTCCTCCTCATCCGCTGCTGCCTCATGCACTGATACTAGCAATCGGCATGCTAATACGGGCCACCGGAGCAGTACGGAACACCACGTCTGCGCGCCTCTGCGCGACCCGCAGCGGACGCTCGCGGCGTGGTGTCAAGTCTATCTGCGCTGCTTTAACGCGGGAGGGGTACTGTTTGCGGGATTTGTTAGCGTGCGTTGGAGTGGCGGGGATTGGTTGGGGGTGGGGGGGTGCAGATTCAGTAAGTAGGAAGGCGGTACTGCATGTCGCGATGATCAGTGATCGGGGTTGGGGAGGGGGGAGGGGAACAGGTGAGGGCGGGGGCAGATTCCAGTAAGTAAGGTGTAATAGAGAGATAGATAATGCAGGCTAAAGTGTCTCTTACTATGCTCAATCATGTGTGAGCTTCTCGTGTGTCGATGCTGATCACTGCACTCGTGTCAACTCTCTATCTCTCTCCACTCTCTCTCTGTTCTTCGTCTCTCTCTCTTTCTCACACTCTCTCTGTCTCTCTCTCTCTCGTGCTCTCTCTCTCTCTCTCTCTCTCTCTCTTTCTCTCTCATCTTCTCTCTCTCTCTCTCTCTCTCTCTCTCTTTCTCTCTTCTCTCTCTATTGCCTCTGTCTCCCTCTCACTCGCCGTCTCTCTCTTTCTCTCTCTCTTATCTCTCTCATCTCTCTCTCTCTCTCTATATATATATAATATATATCATATATATTTCTCTGTCTCTCTCTCTCCCTCTCTCCTCTCTCTCTCTCGCACATTAGCGCGCGCTCTCTCTCTCTCTCGCGCTCTCTCATCTCTCGTCGCTCTCTCTCTCATCGCGCGCGCTCTCTCTCTCGTTCTCATCTCTCGCTCGCCTCTCGTCTCTCTCATCCCTCCTCTCTTCCCCTCCCTCTTAGTTAAGTGCCTTGATTTCCCTATAATCTTTCTATATCGACTGCTCGTACTACATTTAGTGATACACACTAGCGATATGTATGGTTTATAGCGGATATCGTATGCGATGGGTTAGACGCACGTATTGCGTCTTATATTCCTCTCTGCATGCACTAACGGTTGCCTTCTCCTTCTCAGTAAGGATGTCTTCTGAATCCATGAACTGGATACGATACGATACAGTAACATTACACTACTACATCTACATACGCACGCCATATGCGTCGCCGTGATGGGTAGTGATACACAGCATGGTATGTGGCATATTTAACTCCGTGTTAATTGCGATACAACTCGGGATATGGCATATATATTCTGAACT
>NW_014579468.1:18334-20020 GCF_000485595.1 Priapulus caudatus
AGAGAGAGAGAGAGAGAGAGAGAGAGAGAGAGCGAGAGAGCAAGAGAGGAGAGTGAGAGAGCGCAAGCGCGAGAAACAGAATAAAAGAAAAAAGGAAAACAAATTCGCGTCTGTTATTTTTCCCGCTCTCACGCCTCTCTCTCTCGCACAACCACACGTGCGAGCGGTTTCAGACGACGACTGACGGAGTAGATGACGTCACCGTGAATCCATCGTCTCCTCATCAGCTCCCCTACGTCCATTATTTACCCAAAAAGCATTTCGTTCGCAGACGAATTCATGAAACGAGACGGTAAAGTTGAGTTGACATTTTGAACCGCGAGCACACGGCAATGTCGCGTGACGCCAAATGCGATATTGCAGACACAGAATCAACAGTGCACCTTCAAATATTTACCAGTGTGAGCCATACGGCCTTTTAGGGCTTTTTGTACGCCTTGGTTCTTTAAACGATGCTCTATTGTTCCTCTCGCTCCCTCACCGCTCCCTGGCGAGCTCGCTTTTCAACCCGGAGCCCATTTTACGCGTACGGAAAGAACTTTTGTTCGTCGATGAAACGAAAATTAACCGACCTCAGAATAAATTAATAGCGCGATGGCCTTCGTTCGACGGGGCGTAATTTTCTGGGCGACTGACATCGCATCCGGGTGCGTGATTAAACTGAAATTGGCTGGACGGAAGAGAGACGCAGCGTGTGTGTGAGCAATTGCTCGAGAATCGAGATCGGGGTCTTTAATTAGCTGTTAATGTATCCATCTATTCCATCTTTAATTAGCTGTTAATGTATCCATCTATTCCATCCTGTGAGTGAGTTCGACCGTGATGCGAAGAAGGCGCGCGAGGCACGCGCCGCGTAAACTTGTAAACATCGTCAGAGACGTTGGCGATAATTTTTATCTCTTAAAATAAAAGAATATAGAAAGCACGCGAGGCACGGGCCGCGTAAACTTATAAACTTCAACAGAGACGTTGATGATGATGATTATCTCTTAAAATAAAAGCATATAGAAAGCGCGCGAGGCACGGGCCGCGTAAACTTATAAACTAGCGTTTAGCGTGACGCTACACCAGTGTGAAGGGGAGCTCCCCTCACTGCTAACTGCATCTGCTAACTGCTCACTGCATTTTTAGCTAGGAGGTAGGCGAATAAACAAGGACCTAATAAGCAAAAGCGAAGACCGAAAGTAAGAGCTAGGACACGATGTATCTTTATTGAACAAGATATCGCATGAGGGGGAATTAAAATGTAACATCGAGAGAGACCTTTGATAATAAAAATTGATATCTTAAAAACTAAAGAAAAAGCGAGTTCGCTCATTAAAGATGGCGGCTGTGGGTTGCGACAGTGTTTGGCATTTTCGGCGGGGAAGAAGTTCATGTTCAAGTGTGTTCGAAGTTCGAGCACAGAACAGCTGTTTGTGTGTTGAATTGAGATTGATTCAACTGTGTGTGTCGTATATATGTGTAGTATAGGAACACTTGTATCGAAGGCGAGTTGCGTTGTTCAAATCGCGCAATGGGCGGATGAAACATAAACCTCTCACGTATGCAGGCACACACACACACACGCACATACACATACACACACACGCACATACACATACACACACAGACACACACACACACACCACGCGCAGGCAATCGTTCTATAGAAGCCCCGAGGGTATAGGTGTACACACAAACACA
>NW_014579468.1:22530-23885 GCF_000485595.1 Priapulus caudatus
TGCTCCCTCGCTCTCCTTCGCATCTGCTTTCCCCTCCCCTCACCTCCCGCCGGCCTCCTCCTCTCCGCTGCTGCATCCTCGCTACTGCCTCTTCCGCCTGGCCTCTCGCCTGCCTCCTCCGCTGTTGCCCTCCCCCTTTCTCCTCCTCCTTCTATCTCCTCCTCCTCCTCCTCGTCCTCCCCATCCTCCTCCTCCTCCTCCGCATTCCGCTGTTGCCTCATGCACTGCTACTAGAATCGGCGCATCGCTAATACGGGCCACGCGCGAGCAAGAGGACGGACACCACGTGCGCGCCTCTGCGCGACCCGCAAGCGACCGTGGCGGCTACCGGTGCTCAGTCTATCTGCCGCTGGTTTAAAGCGGGAGGGGTTACTGTTTTTGCGGATTGTATGCGTGGTTGGGGTGGGTGTTGGGGTGGGGGCGTCGCAGATCAAGAAGTAGGAAGGGGTTTACGTGTCGGCCGATGATAGCAGATTGGGGTTGGGGGGGAGGCGGGGGCCACGAATTCATTAGTAGGTGTTAATAGCAGAGATAATAATGCAGGGCTAACAGTGTCTCTTATAGTTCAATCATGTGTTGAGCTTTCTCGCTGTGTCGCATGCTGATACACGCACTACGGTGTCAACTCCTATCTATCCTCTCTCTCTCTCTCTCTCTCTCTCCTCTCTCTCTTCTCCGCTCTCCCTTATCTCTCTCTCTCTCTCTTCTCTCTCTCTTCGCATACTCTCTCTCTTCGCACTCTCTCTCCTCTCTCTCTCTCTCTCTTCTCTCTGTCTCTCTTCTTCTCTCTCTCTCCGGCCGCTGCGCGCACTTCTCTCCTCTCTCTCGGCCAGCGCGCGCACTTTCTCTTCTCTCTCTCTATTTCATCTGTCTCCCTCTCTCTCTCTATTTCTCTGTCTCCCTCTCTCTCTCTCTCTCTCTCTCTCTCTCTCTCTCTGTCTTTCTCTCGCGCGCTGCGCGCTCTCTCTCTCGCTTCTCTCTCTCGCTCGCTCTCTCTCTCTTCCCTCCTCTCTTCCCCTCCCTCTTAGTTAAGTGCCTTGATTTCCCTATAATCTGTTCTATATCGATGTCTATACATTAGTGATACACACTAGCGATATGTATGGTTATAGCGATATGTATGCATGGTTACGGACGCAACTATCGCGTTTTACCTATCTCTCTCTAGTAAAGTGCCTTCTGCCTTCTCAGTAAGGATGTCTTCTGTCTAGAATAGTGATACGATACGATACGATACACTACTACTCTACATACACGCTATGCGTCGCGTGATGGGTAGTGATACACAACTGGTATGTGCATATATATTTCTATTCTGTGTAGAATTGCGATACAACTGGTATGTGCATATATCT
>NW_014579468.1:29674-30430 GCF_000485595.1 Priapulus caudatus
CAAAGAGGCGGTGGGTTTATTGTAACACGACAACGAGACGGGTGAAAGAGGGGAGCGGAATGAAAGGGAAGGTAAAGAAGAGGGACGGGAAAAAGAGGGGAGGGGAAGGGGAGGAAAGGGGGAGTTCGTGGAGTATGTGAGGGGAGGGTCCTGACATCGCTGAGTTAGTTGACTCTCTAGGACGCAAGTGTCTTATGGTACCACACTGGAAAATAATTTCCCCTAGCGGCCATATTTACAAAAAAATTCCCATAACTCAGTAGAAGTTTATTTGAGAAATCACTATGCCATCCTCTGAATCCAGGTCGCAAGTGACACCATATATGTTGGTAACTCAAAAATTCTTCCCCAATTTTTGTTGTAAACAAGCTTTCCCCGGCACACACTCAAAATCGCCACTTTGCAATGTGATTTTAAGCGAAAAAGTCGGCTTCAGAGTTAGTTCGCAGACTCTCTGGGACGCAGGTGCCTTATCGCGTCGTTGGAGATTGCGTCTGCCTAAGTGGTCCAAAAATCCAGCGCTTTTCGCTAATAAAGCCAAATGCTTTATAACGCGTATTTCGAGACTTCAACGAGCGCAAGAAAGCTGAGATTGCAGACATTAAAGTGTAATAAGATGGAGTAAAGAAGCGCGAGATGGAAAGAAAGAGACAGAAAAAGAGAGCGAGAGAGTAAGAGAGAGAGCGGGATAGAGAGTGTGCGAGCGAGAGGGCGAGAGGGAGAGATAGAGAGCGAGAGAGAGAGAGAGAGAGAGAG
>NW_014579468.1:30503-32537 GCF_000485595.1 Priapulus caudatus
ATCGACGGGAACCGCCCCCCCCCCCCCACACACACACTCACCCTCGCAGCAGCGGCGGCGGCGGCAGCGGCGGTGGTTGAACGATGGCGGGAGAAAGTAGTGGCATCGATTTTAGAGGAGGGGTGGTAGAGTGGAGAGAAGGGGAGCAATAAGCCATCTGCCACCCGCCGCCCACGCAAGCACGAACACGCACACGCACGCACGCACGCACGCAAGCACGCATGTACACACGCACATACACATGCCCGCCCGCACGCACGCACGCACGCACGCACGCACGCACGCACGCACACACGCACGCATGTACACACGCACATACACATGCCCGCACGCACGTACGCACGTACGCACGCACGCACGCACGCACGCACGCACGCACGCACGCACACACGTGCCTGAACGCTATATCAAATGTACTTCACGTCCTCTCTGACTATATTTATTCCGCATTGTAACTGTACATAACTCGGATGCACGTACGCAAGCACGCACGCACGCGCACGCACGCGCCCACACGCTCGCACACACGCACGCACGCACGCACGCACGCACGCACGAGCACGCACGCAGACACACACGCACACGCACACGCACGCAAGCTATTATGAACCATTATGATCACGAACCATCGGATGTATCTTATTTATCCTATATATGAACATCCTAGATACACAGCCTATATATCTAACCCGCATTCATCCACTCATTATCATAACGACACACATACGCATACGGGCGCGCGTGTTCTTGCATGCGTGCAAAGCGTGCGTGCAGATCCATATACACGGTCATACGCACACGTATATGATGCTGCGTTTACACTGTGTTCCCGGCGGCCACGGCAGCCCCGTTTCAGGCCACCGTGGACAAAACGGGATGGACGTGAGACAACGCGGAGGGACGGAATGGGCAAACGTGACAGGCCGTGATTGCCGTGGATGCTGCGCCAGATTTTTAATCTGTCAAAAGATTTGACATGACAGTCACGGTGCGGATGAGAAACCTAGTAGGCCGTAGTAAAACGGGGCGAACGCAACAAAACGTGACAGTACGTAATAAGCCGTAACAAAACTTGGAGGTGGTCCGTAGTGGGACGGGAAGGGACGGACGGGATAGGACGGGTTCGGCCCGGCGCGCTACGGAACGTTGCGTTCTACTGCGGACTGACACGGCGCGCGCGGTCCTAAAACTGGACTAAAACTAAAAGTAAAACTAAAATGTTGAGTAGTGGTCCAGCTGCTGCCTTCTGTCTTCCGATAACCATTCGCGCACCCACATGGATCTTGGCCTTCTCATCCGCCTTCTTCGCCTTCTTCCTGACTGCAACACTCCCGCCTTCCCTCTCTGCAACTGCTGCTGGCCTTCTTCTTGGTGATGCAAAGACTGGATGTATGCACCCAGCAAACATGCAAACACAAAATCTTCTTCATCTTGGGCATTCATGATGTTGTCTTGTCGAAATCTCAGGATACAATGATTGCTATTGCTTGGAAGGCCTTCTTTTTATACAGTGGGCACAAACGCGCTCCAAAGCTGCCCGGCGTCTACGTTTCATCCGTAGAAAGCCTTGACAGAACGTGAAAAACGTGTCAGACCTTGATCAGATCGTGAGAAACGTGAGGGACCCCATCAGAACGTGACGGGCCGGGACTCTCGGGAGGGAACGTACTGGCATCCGTGGTAGACCGCGGACCGAACCGTAGTGTGCCTTGGACTCTCCGGGACTCANTCATGTGCATCGGTCTCTCCTTCTCTCTCTTTTTTCTCTCTCCCCTTCTTTGTTTCCTTCCGTCGAGCAAGCTCGTATAACTAACGGTTTACATTGCGCTTTAGTTCGTTGTGCTTTAGACTCACGGCTTATATAGGTGTTTACGGGATTAACCGTACCTCCTTCTGCTATCCATTAACGCTTTTGTCTGTCCGCCATTTTTGATCTCCTGGCGCCCGCAGTGTGCGCGGAATTATCTCTCTCTCTCTCTCTCTCTCTCTCTCTCTCTCTCTCTCTCTCTCTCTCTCTCTCTCTCTCTCTCTCTC
>NW_014579468.1:36609-37208 GCF_000485595.1 Priapulus caudatus
GAGAGAGAGAGAGAGAGAGCGCTCGGACAGACATATGGAGGCGTGTGTGATAGATGACCATTATTACTGCTGTTGTAGTTCAGCATTCTGCGTAAGCCCATGGCTTGTGTGCCAGGCGTGTCCGTCCGTCCGTCCATCCATCCAGCGAGTCGTAGCACAAAATCACAGAAAAGAGCTTACTGTACTTAATAGTCTTAATACTGCGAGATCCCATGTCATCTCTCTGTTAATGAGAGCTGGCGGGAATTTTTACAGTCTTCAAGCAGACCGGATCGCGCATGTAGATAATATGTAGTATGTTTCGGCACGCTTTTAACGAGTGAGAAATCGCGCAGCTTTTCGGGGCACGCTTCAAGCGGGTAAGAATGCCTGCGTAGATTTTCGGCTGGATATATACAGTATATCTACACGTTGTTGTTGTTGTTGTTGTTGTTGTTGTTGTTGTTGTTGTTGTTGTTGGTGTTGTCTATTAAAGTATTATAGTGATCTATAGGTCTAAACAGAGTTTAAACGTTTAAGAAGTATTCTTAGCTAAGCTACATACAGTGCGGCCAGGGGATCTGCACCCTCTCATTCGCTCTCTCTCTCTCTCTCTCTCT
>NW_014579468.1:41346-43289 GCF_000485595.1 Priapulus caudatus
ACGCGGCTACGCCAGCGCCACCACGCGGCTACGCCAGCGCAACAATGCGGCTAAGTCAGCGCCACCACGCGGCTACGCCAGCGCCACCATGACGCTACGCCAGCGCCATCAGGCGGCTACGCCAGAGACTCTGCTCCGACCCTGTTCGCGCAGAGGGCGCCACGGACGCTGCGGCGGAAGAAGTTCGACGTCGCGTAGTAGACGTAAAAGTTCGCCGCGTAGTTTACCGTCTCCAGCAGATTCGACACAGCAATGACGACCTGCCTCGCGTACGTGTAGGTGGCGCTGGTGAAGGTTAGCTGCACGACGATAGAGGGCGTCAGCGTCGCGACGAACACGACGACCGTGCAGAGCAGCAGCAGCAGCAGACGCCGGTCCTCCGCGGTGACCACCGCCGCGGGGGCGCCACCGTCGCCGTCCAGGCGTCCCTTGCGTCGCAGCACCGTGCGCCAGTACGTCGCCGACGTTCGAGAGTTGAGTGCGAGGAGCAGCAGCAGCGGGATGATCTTGGAGACTATCGCCTGCAGCCACACGGCGGCCGTCAGCAACCAGGCTGCGTCTCCCGAAATCAAAACGTCGTTCGCGCCGACATCGTACTCGGTCTCGTTCGTCGTCGCGTCCACGGTTTCTTCGACGACGTACAGAAACCCGTCGGGCACGGCGAGCAGCGCCGACGCCGCCAGGATGCCGGCGACGGAAACGCGCGCGGCGACGACCGTCGGCGGCGACGACGACGCGAACGAGAACGGCCGACAGACGGCGACGTAGCGGTCGACGCTGAGCCGCAGCGTGACAAGGTTGCTGGCGCACATGAGGGAGTTGACGACAGGGATGGCGACGTGCGCGGAGACGTATGCGTGCGCGCGCGTGTTCAGGCCGACGATGCGACCGACGTCGACGCCGAGCACGCAGGCGAGCGCGCACAGGTTGAGCCCGAGGAGGCCGCGAAGGAAGACGTACGTCGTCGCGCGCGGGCCGCGTCCGACAGCGCCCCCTAGCGCCGCGAGACCGAGAGTGTTTCCCAGAATGCCGAGAACGCAGACGACTGGCTCGGCGACGGCGTACACCCACAGATCCAGCGCCGCCTCGCAGCCGACGCACGTGGCATTGTCGGCTGTAGTGATGACAGATTCGGCGGCAGACGCCGACGGGAACTCTGGCGACGGCGACGTCGACGGCGGTGACAGAGTCACGTTGGCGACGCCCGCGTACATGTCGATATCCACTGTCACGTGGCAACGTCGGCCTAGATTTGCGGTCACGTGGTCGGCGATGGCAGACGAGGAAACCTCTGGTGGTGGCGTCGTAGTCACGTGGTCAACTATAGCAGATGACGAAACCTCTGGTGGCAGCGTCGTAATCACGTGGTCCCTGGTCTTCCAGAGGATGACAAAATCCGTCGGCAGTGACTTACGGTCGCCAACTTCGCAGGAATCGCAGGAGTGACGTCTCTATCGCCAACGTCACCGTCCTCGCACACCTGTAAGGTCAATAAAATATGTAGGTCCCACACAAACACGGCGTAAGATCAATCGTCACGTCAAGTGTTGTCCACGTGATCTCATCCAACATCGCCGACGTCATCACCACCGCGGCCGCCGACGACGACGACGACGAAACTAAAAATCTCAATTTTTATGGTTTGGCGCGGTCGGCGCGAAGGGCGAGAGAGGGGGGGGAGGGAATAGAAACAGTGGGAGCGGAGAGGACGCGAGATATTTATCGCTTACTTCTAAATGGTAATGAGCCCGACCAGTTGTGGGGTAACTCGGGAAACGAAGTACAGGCTTCTGCGCGGCCAAGCGCAAGCGCTGACAGTCACGTCCCACATCTGGTCGGCGGAGGCCAGGCAGCCGAGAGGGGAGAGAGGCGCAGAAGCGGCGGTGGGCACAGACGACGATCGTCAGGACGACTACACGCCACATGAGCGTCACGATCGTGAG
>NW_014579468.1:47329-47537 GCF_000485595.1 Priapulus caudatus
CCCTTGGCGGAGGTAATAACAGTTCCCCCACAGTTCCGGAGACCCCCTCTTTTAAACGTGTCCAACTCCATAGCATTGCATTTCAACAAAATCCTAGTTCCGGAGACCCCCATTTTCGAACATAGCCAGTTCCACCAGAGCATCCCACACTCAACAAACATTAGTTCCAGAGACCCCCATTTTCAGGTGTGAGTTAGTTCCAGAGCCC
>NW_014579469.1:0-1092 GCF_000485595.1 Priapulus caudatus
AAAATTTTCAACCGGATTCGTGCACGCGCCTAGAAGATATGCAGGAACAAACAGAACGACACTACTCAAATTATTATATAGATGAACTGGCATGCCTATACAGTTCACAATAATTTCCAGCATGCATCTGTCAAAAATTGAATTGTCTTTGTTTATGTGACTGCTATAATTTCAGCTAAATTACTTATCGTGAGATGACTTTGTGACTTGTGACTTCTGAAAACTGCAATGCTCACGCATGCATGACTTTTGCTAAAATACCAACGAAGTGCTCATGAGTTAGACTTAGCTCCAAGAAACGGTCTTTGCTAGGGTTAGGAGAGCATTGTACTGTTGTATTGTGCTGCGCACTTCTCCTCTTCCTCTTCCTTCTCCTTCTCCTGCTCCTCATTCTCTTTCTCCTTTTCCTTCTCCTTTTCCTCCTCCTCCTTCTCCTCCTCCTCCTCCTCCTCCTTCTTCTCCTCCTCCTCCTCCTTCTCTTTCTCCTCCTCATTCTCCTTCTCCTCCTCCTCCTCATTCTCTTCATCATTCTCCTTCTCCTCCTCCTCCTCATTCTCCTCCTCGTCCTCCTTCTCCTCCTCTTCCTTCTCCTTCTCCTCCTCCTCATTCTCTTCCTCATTCTCCTTCTCCTCCTCCTCTTCATTCTCCTCCTTCTTCTCCTCTTCCTCCTTCTCCTTCTCCTCCTCCTCATTTTCCTCCTCCTTCTCTTCCTCCTCCTTCTCCTCTTCCTTATCTTCCTTCTCCTCTTCCTCCTCCTCCTCCTCCTCCTTCTCCTTCTCCTCCTCCTCCTTCTCCTCCTCCTCCTCATTCTCCTTCTCCTCCTCCTCATTCTCTTCCTCCTTCTCCTCCTCCTTCTCCTCCTCCTCATTTTCTTCCTCGTTCTCCTTCTCCTCCTCCTCCTCATTCTCCTCCTCCTTCTCCTCCTCCTCCTTCTCCTTCTCCTCCTCCTCATTCTCCTCCTCCTCCTTCTCCTCCTCCTTATCTTCCTCCTCCTTCTCCTCCTCCTCCTCCTTCTCCTTCTTCTTCTCCTCCTCCTCCTTCTCCTCCTCATTCTCTTTCTCCTCCTCCTCATTCTCTTCCTCCTTCTCCTCC